>NW_024092622.1:0-15436 GCF_014356525.2 Nilaparvata lugens | reverse complement strand
TGATGATGATGATGATGATGATGATGATGATGATGATGATGATGATGATGATGCTGATGATGATGATATAACACGATACCCCTGATTGTTATAGCTTAGTTTTTTCCCCAGATTTCTCCCAGTCTCCTTCTCTCCAATCTAATCTAATTTCTCTCTCTCTCTCTCTCTCTCTCTCTCTATCCATCTGTCTTTCTCCCCTATTGATAGGGAACACGAGCCCTATCTGTCATAATTATCGCACTTATCAGACCCCGTGGAGATCAGCATAGTTTCCTCGAATTGAAACCGCAAACAATTAATGAGCTTTTGAGCATCGCTAACGCTCGCCGTTCAACACATAATAAATCGTTTCTGTTTGCTTTACTAATTTCCAGTGGGATGAGAGAATCCAGTTGAAGTTTCTGTTGAGATTTTGAGTTGGTTTCACGTATTGGGAAAGAAACGATAGCATGATTTGTCAATTTGCTCTGTGATCATAGTCCATGATGTGTCTATAAATAAAAGAGATAAGTAACTATGATTGTAGAAAATGTATCAGATTAGTATTCATTATGGATGGGTTTGTATTTGATCTTTGGTTCATGTTTTTGTCAAATACAAATTTATTTCATCAAATTGAAAACAGTGCAATTGATGAACTCAATGTATAATTCATAAATAAATATCGGGGCACCGAGGTTCGCTCGTTATTTGTATTTTTATTGATAAACAGAATACAATTCTTTAAAATGATCGTGTTTATATTTTACAGCTGGCTATACGTCAGCTTATGAATTTCGGGGATGAGATATTTTGATTCACCACAGACGCACTTGATCACCCCCTTTTTATTATCCACAGACGACGAAAGTCTCAGCTGTTTTTCCAAGGATGAATTATACTTTTAATGTCTTTCAGCAAGTTTTCCCAGGTGAGACCTAGTGCAATCTAATTTTTATATCATAAACCTACTATGTTCCAAATTTCGTGAAATTCGTTAGAACCGTTTTCGAGATCCGTTGGACATAAATAAATAAATACCAAATATAAAAATACATAAATAATTGCTCGCTTAATATAATAGGATAGATAACTAATATTCAATCAACACATGAATATTTCTAGTAATTTTCTATCACATATTTCTTTGTTACAGAAAACGAAGTGGAATTTAAGGAACCAGAAATGGTTGTTGAGATGAGCAGCAGCTGAGGTATTGTACCCTCTTTAGGAGAACAAGACAGTAGTACACTATTGGTAAGTTGTCTGAAATAACTTATTGATATCCTCTCCAGCTATATTTATTTATCCAAGAGAACTAAGCTCAATTTCAATTTTCAATTTTTTCAATTAAATCAATTTATTTTTTCATTTTTGTACAATATATACACAGCATGAAATTACCATAGTTACGAAATAATTACCATCTAACTAAAAATCACATCATACCCTGAAGAACATTACCAAAATCATTTTATATGGAAAATAATCCCAAGCTACAAAAACCTGCTTGGGCGAACAAAACTACTTAAAATAAAAAGAATTGTTACAGTTAACACAAGCAAAGAAATATAAAAATACGAAAAAAAGGAAAGAGAACTTCAGTATCTTTCACATTAAAAAATACTAACATATTACACTATAACATAAACATTACAAACTAAAAAAAATGTCGCGCTTACCAGTTTTGTAAAAGCTCTTCTTTGAGTTAAATCGCTCTTTCATTTATAATGATGTGATAGATAGATAGATAGATTGGCTCCTTTATTTAACCTGGAGGCGAAGTTAGGGCGCAGCCGGCCCTCTCTCCCACTATATATAATATAATATATATATAATATATATATATATATATATATATATATATATATATATGTGTAGTAGAGAATGATTCAAGGTGGATGCACAATGCACAGATAATATATTTTATTTCATGAAAACAAGCTGTTAAAACGTTGAATACTACTCCAATATCGGCATATATATTATATCACCTGACACGCATGAACAAATTCAAGATGAATGATGGTTTCTAGCATAGCCACCACTAATACAAGGCCCCGGCCTTCGATATTGCAACGTCGCAGTGTAGGCCTAGAATTTAATACATGATTGGAGAAAAAGATTTAAAAAAATACCAGCTGATGTTTTTCACCAATCATGTATTAGATTCCAGGCCTACGCTGCGACGTTGCAATATCGTGGGCCGGGGCCTTGTATTAGATGTGGCTATGTTTCTAGTCTATTCCAAACTGTGATGTTTACTCAGAATTTTCCACTTCGAAAATAGAGAGAAAATCTCCATAAAAATTGAAAATCTAATTAGTTTTTCAAACTTCATTTAGTATTGATAAATAAATTGAAGTTGAATAAGGGTACTCTGATTTTTAATAATTTGTATATAGGCCTAAATACGGCGTAGCCCTCACCAAGAAAGTGAATATAAATAAATGAATATTGATTTATTTATCACATTGTATACAAATACTTAACATGAGGCTCATGCCCAAAGCTAAAGCATTTCCAATTTATACTATACTGTACAAATCAAAATGTTGGTTATGTCACTTTCACTTTTCAAATTACAATATTTACGCTCTTCAATAGATACTATTAGAGTCTAGAATTAAAAAATTTAGAACAGTAACTTAACAATTACCGTATTCAAAAAGTCTAAAACTAGAAATTTTTGAGCTAAACACAGGAAAACATTTCATTCGTCTCTGCTCTATTTTAATACAAAAAGTTTCATGAAACCGTTAGTGTGGAAAGTTTCCATTAATGTTTTCCCGTGAATATTTGATTTGAATAATTATTTATTTGAGTAGAAATACAAATCGCAGTACCATTTTTGAACTATTTTATCACAACATACTTCGGACACTCATGCCATTTTGAAAATAGAAATTTAAAACTCAGTAGGCTACTTCGAAAAGGGTATTGAGATTTGTGCTTCTATTCATATTACAAGTAGCCCTAAACAGAAAAGAGAATGATTCATTTGATTATGAGAACAATGAATTCCGTTCCACTTTCATTGAGAGCAACTCAGGCAGGAATAGTCCCTTCTCATGGGAGTAGGGCCCAATCTACTGATTTTAGAGCCTGGCGCTGCTATCTGTCGGAACCAACTGGAACTTATTTCAAAGTTTCATCTCTTCTCCGCGTTTCCCTGAATCAGTTTGGCTTCAAATCTCAGCGGGAAGCGATCGCTGAAAAATGTTGGAATAGCTTTGAAATAAGTTCCAGTTGATTCCCGGGCTGACAAATAATTTTTGAATAGTAGCGCTCATCGAATTTCCATCTATAGTAAGGTCCACGTTATAATGACGGTATTTGATCAACTTTGGTTTTGCTATCCTTGTCTATCATTCGACATAGCCGGTGGTACTATCCTTTTCTAGGTCCACAACTATGCCAATTATGTTTTTGACAGTGTAGAAATATAATTAATTAATGCAGAGAATCGGCATCGCTATTCTTCTATCTTTATCCACTGCCATTATAACGTGGACCTCACTATAGCTGTTTACCCTGTTGTCAATATTTGCAGTAGCAGAAGAGTCTCCTTGGTGAATTACAGCATTTAATTTGGATTTTCGTTTAATAATAATTAATCAATGTTAGAATACATAAACACTGTAAATGGAGTTATGTGAAGGTGGTTCATTGCCTTTGTTTCATATAAACTTTCTTGTTTGGGATTCTGCACTTGAGGCGATCTCTGAAACTTCTTTTATACTCTTGAAGAATCTATGGTATTTTTATCATTTGCTGAAAAACGGTTTAAACAATGTAAAATTTCTTCAGATGAATGGCTCCAGCCAATTTATAGGAACACTTTGAGCCAAGTTTACACCAGAGTTGTCAACGAAATGTTGTTTACAAATAGTTTTCTTCAAAAAATTGTCAATTAATTCTAAAGAGAACAAGTTAAATATAGCTGTGCTCTTGAGAAATTGGCAAACAATTGCCGTAATTTGTTGAAATCCCAGTTTCACTAACACTGGTGTAAACGTGGCTTAAGAGAACTGTTAGCCTATTACACAGTGGCGTAAATAACGCCAATGCAACCACTGCAGTGCATTGGGGCGCAGACCTTCAGGTGTGCAGGCCTGGAGGGGGGGTGTGAAAAACTGATATTCTAGAAAATTATTACAAAAAAATTTGAAGCAAAACTCTGTGTAGTTTATCAAAATATTTGGCCACAGAGTTGTATTCGTTATACCATAGAGAAACCATATAATTTAGTTCATCTAAATTATTGGCCTATCTAATCCAATTCCTATTGTCATATCTATCTAATCTAATCTATTTGGCTACGGAGTTGTATTCGTTATACCATACAGAAACAATAGATTTAGTTCATCTCTGGTTATACTACAATACCTAGCATGGACTATATATTTAATAATTATAATGAACTAATTATATTTCTTTGACTAATCTTTCTCCAATTGGATAGATTGTATAATTAGCCCAGGCAATTAATACTCAAAAAAGGGTATAGAGGGAAAAGTTTGGAAGACAATTTTCGACCCCGAAGTTCTGTTCAAGGTGGAGAGGGAAACTCATCAAAAGTCCCCACCTCTACCCTCTGTGCTAAGGGAAGGGGGTGAGGAAGATTCAAAGTTGAATTTTTCAATGTTTTGCTTACATGTTTATATCTTGAGGAAGATGCGTTCAATCGAGATGACTGAATATTACTAAATGAAGCTTGATAAATTCTCTACAATTTTTTGTTCAGAAGAGTTTTGTGATTTTCCCAACAGTTTTCGAGACTTACGCTCTTAAAAGTGTGAGATTGTTAAAATAACAGCGTTTCATCCAATTGGGTGTATAAATCTCCAACAATGCATCGTAAAAATGAATTCTTATCGTAGATCTGTAGAACATTGATTTCTCTTCAATTTGATGTATTATTTCACTATTTTATGTTTTCTTCCATTTTTATAGCAAATTCAATGTGTGGGGGTTAAATTTTCAACTCTGCAACAA
Source organism: Nilaparvata lugens (assembly GCF_014356525.2). Classification (NCBI taxonomy): domain Eukaryota; kingdom Metazoa; phylum Arthropoda; class Insecta; order Hemiptera; family Delphacidae; genus Nilaparvata; species Nilaparvata lugens. The sequence goes on along the minus strand of NW_024092622.1, from coordinate 10,459 downwards.
GTATCAACTAAGCAGTTCCACAACTTTAACAGACGGGCCAGAGATGCGAATTTTTGCTGTTTACCTCCGTGTTTACCTAGTCTTCATCGACCGTCAAAGTCAAAATTTTTGTACCAGACATTCCCCTCAAATTTCATTGTGAAATGATCAATTGTTTCAGAATAGAAAATTTTACCCACTACATTGAATCTGCTATAACAATGAAAGGGAGATATGAAATAGTGAAATAAATACATCAAATTGAAGAGATCAATGCTCTACAAATCTACGATAAGCATTCATTTTCACGATGCATTGTTGGTGAGTTATACCATAGAGAAACAATAGCATAAGCTATTGTTTATGCTATTGTTTATGCTATAGTTTATGCTATTGTTTCTCTATTGTTTCCGTATTGTTTCTCTATGCTATTGTTTATGCTTTTGCTTATGCTATTGCTTATGCTATTGCTTATGCTATTGCTTATGCTATTGTTTCTCTATGGTTATACGCCCTGAAGAGCAAAACATTGGATGAAAATCTGTTATTTTAACAATTTCCCATTTTCAAGGGCGTATATTTCAGAAATTGTTGGGAAAATCACAAACTTCCATACTGAACAAAAATTGCAGAGAATTTCACAGGCTTCTTTTTTGAATAGTTAGTCATGTCGGTTGAACGCATTCTTCTCAAGATATGATCGTGTAGGCAAAACATTGAAAAATTCAACTGTTGAACCACCCTCATCCCTTCACAAAGGGTAGGAATGGGGACTTGAGATATATTCACCCCCTAACTGGTCCAAAAAAGCTGCAAAGTCCAAAATTGTGTTCCAAATACTCCCTCCAAATTCCTTTGTCGATTGATCTATTATTGAAAAACTGAAGATTTCACACTCAACACTAAAGCTGCTGCAACAGTCGTGGGGAAATGTGTAAACTTGTAAAATTATACATCAAATTGAAAGGAATTTGATGCTATATAAACACATAATCAGCATGGATTTTTTCCATCGATATTCAAAAAGTTATAAGAGAAAAAATAGCGAAAAATTCAAGGAAAATGTGTTTTTTCTCAAAAATTCACACCTTTGAAAGCGGATATCTCGAAAAGTAACAGAGTTATAGAAAAAGTTCCCCCTGTGGGTTGGGGGGAACAGAGGAGTCGAACAAGGTAGACTCAGGTCTCAAGTTTAAGGACAGAATACACCACAGTATCCCTGCTTGTCTAAGAGGCGACTAAAAGGGGACCCTCTTCTTCCAGATCCCTTATTCCCATATCCTTCTACCTCGACAAGATGCTCTGGATCCTTTCCCTGTTGGAATGACCATTTCCTATTGACTTTGCTTTATGTCATTCTTTTTTTACTCATCTTTTAACTTACTGTCTGGCCTTCCTTGGTCAGTTCTTGCCTTTCAAGCCCTGGTCCCTCAATCAAAGTTGGGACAAGGGCTTATTTCCTTCTCATTCATTTTCCAACAAAGATCGGCCAACGGTCCTGAAGGCAGATGATGACTCAGCTAGTCACAATGCGGAGGAGCGGAAGAGCCAGACTGGTCCTCCTAAAGGGGGTTCTGGCGTTAGGCGTTAACAACCTAGCACAGGCAAAAATTTAAAGTTTGACAATATGGGTAGCAAAACCAAAAATTATCCCCGGGTGGCAATCCACACTTCTTCAAGAGGGAGCCTTCATTCGGATACGGGGAAGGGCAGTGATGCTCAGAATATTGGAAACCTCTTTAAAGATTTTAGTCGAGGGAGTCCATGCAAAAAACGGAGAAAGCAACATAGGAAGCTTATATTAGAACTTGGAATGTACAAGGTTGGAAGAATAAAATATAGAAGTCACTCAAGAATTCCACAAAATGAAAATAGATATCTGGTGACTAGCGAAATGAAAAAGAAGGGTAGTGGTTGTGAAGAGGTGGAGGAAGCATGCTTTTTTGGAGTGGAGTAGATACAGATCAGAGAGCCAAAGCAGGGATAGGTATGCTTATCCAGAAAAAACTTAGAAATTCATTAAGTCATGGAATCCAATTAGTGAGCGGATAATTGAAGTAGAGCTGGAAATTTATGGCAGAGAGATAGAATCCTGGGAGTATATGGTCCAATGATGACAGTCAATGCAAGATAAAGAAAATTTTTTCGAATGCCTGAGAGTAAATATTGAAAAAATAAATAAATGAAAAGAAATCATCTAGCAGGTGATTTCAATGGAAGAACAGGCAAGAGGATTATGACTCAGTGGTTGGCAGCTTTGGAGTGGACAACCTAAATGACAATGGAGAGAAACTGATAGAGCTCTGTGAACTACAAGGTTGAGAATACTCAATGGTTTCTACAGGCATAAAGAAATCCATAAGTTCACTTGGACACAAGCAACTTGCAAGCTCAAACAATCATAGACTACATCATAATGAAGCAGAGAACATCAATATGCGTGAAAGATGTACGTGTTAAAAGAGGGCCAGAATGTGGATCGGATCACAATTACTTTGGTCAAAGTTAGAATTTCCATGGAATGGTTGTAAATCCATAGCGGAGAAATTTCTAATGTTTCGGAAACAGGGGCTGCAAAAGAAAGAACGAGAAAATATAAGTTGGATTTACTGCAAGATGACACTATAAAAGATCTGTATCAAAGAAGAATGGACCAAAACTAATGGAATTCAGGTTTGACAGCCCGAAGAATCTACAACCACATAAAGCAATGCATACATCAAGCGGCAATGGAGGCGTTAGGAGAGGAAGATGGAGGTCAAAGAAGTATAAGCACAACTTAAGTGAGATAACAAAGCAAGAAATAAATAAAAAAAAGTGCTTTATGAGAGATGGTTGAATACAAAAAATTGTGGACTTGCAGAAGTATAAAGAGAAAATAGAGAGGTTAAAGGTTGATAGTGCAAGAATGAACAATGAATGTGAAAAACGATGTTCACAAATAGATCAGTATATTGAAGGTGCAAGAAGCTCAGAATCCTGGAGAGCATTGAAAACCCTTCGAACCAATAGGAGAGAAAAATCACTGTTACCAAAATCAAGCCTACAGAGTGGGAGAGATATTACAAAAACTTGCTCACCGAGTCAGGGAGAGAGTTTCTTGGTGATAGTGTATTCCTGAAGATCGGAACAGCGAGAGACTCTAGTATTGCAGGAGGAAGTGGAGGAGGCTATACAAACTTTAAAAACAATAAATCTGCAGGACCAGGTGGCATCAGTCCGAACTGATCAAGTGTGGATCTAAAAGTTGTTCAAATCTTGACAGTGCTTTTCCAGAGAGTCATTGATGGGGAGGAGCGCCAGGAGAATGGAAAACAGCGCATATGACTTCCATATTCAAGAAAGGCGACAGGAATAGGTGTGAAAACTACAGAGGTATCGCCGTTCTTTCAGCTATGGCCAGAGTGTATGTGAAAATTCTGAAATAAAGCTAGAGAAGGAAATAGAAGGGAAGATTGGGTGTGAGCAGGCAGGATTTTCGGCTGGTAAATCATGCGTAGATCATATATATACTCTGCAGCAGATCATTCAGAAGAAGTATGCAAAAAAAAGGTCAGTGCATCTTGCTTTTGTGGACCTCAGAAAGCCTATGATACTGTGCCTCGAAAAAGACTTGGAAAGCGATGGAAAACCTTGAAATACCTCGATATCTCATCAATGCCACAATGAAACTGTATGACGGGAACAGATTAGTATTAGGATTGGTAAAACTTGACACAATCATTTGAAACATCAAAAGGTTTGTTGCAGGGTTGCAGCTCATCTCCAACTCTGTTCAAGATCTTCTTAGAAGATACCTTGCGGACATGGAAAAGAAAGTGTCAAGGAATGGGAATACCCATCAGAGGAGAGAACCTTCTCACCCTTTGTTTCACAGATGACCAGGTTGTGATTGCTCAGGATGAGGAAGACCTAAGTTTCATGATAAGGAAACTCAAGGAAGAGTATGAAAAGGCTGGTCTGGAAATAAATATAGACAAGACGGAGTATTTGCAGACAAATGGGAATTCAACACAAAATTTAACCATTGATGACAATACTGAGATAAAAGAGCAGAAAAATTCAAATACCTTGGGTTCACTATCACGCAAAGTGCGATACAGAGGAAGAAATAAAGATCAGATTGGCACAACAAGAAGTTGCATAAGGCAGTTGCACCAATCTTATGGAGAAAAAATATCCATAAGAAAACTAAGCACAGAATATTCAATACCATCGTGAGAAGTGTAATGACTTATGGTGCAGAAGTGTGGGTGACAAACAAGAAACAAAAGTAAAATAAAAGCTGTCGTAATGGAGTTTTTGAGAAGGTGCTGTGCTTTGACCAGATGGATAAAGTGAGGAATGAGGTGATCAGGGACAGAATGAAGGTGGAGTCTGATATAATGAAATTCATAGAAGACAAGAGGTTGATGTGGTATGGTCATGCCAGTGCCAGTAAGTGGATTGCAATAGTGACAGATTGGAGTCCGTTGGGGCGGAGGAGGAGAGGAAGACCAAGAAGGTCTTGGAGGGATGAAGTGGATGAGGCTATGGTGATGAGGAATTTGAGAGATGGTGAGTGGGAAGACCGACAAGGATGGCGGACTCGGCTAAAAGAAGGAAGACAGTAAAGTACTGTAAAATCCTAATTTATATATTATATAGAAAAAGTTATGCAATAAATATTGTAAGAAACTATCTAAGCTTTAATTTTGTATAAAATGTCAAGTCCATTAGATGCATAGTTTCCAAGTTATAATTATGCAAGAAACCAAAAAAAGGTACCTTTGAACCACCCTCACCCCCTTAGCACAGTGGGCAGGGGTGGTGACTTCTGATATATTTACCTCTTTACTACCCTAAACAGAACTGCGGGGTCAAAAATTTTCTTCCAAACTTTTCCCTCTATAACCCTTCGTTGACTGGACTAAATGCCGTGTGTAGTGAATCAATTCAATCAATTGAATTGAATTTATTTCAGCAAAATTTACACAATTTACAATAATATTTCAACAGAGCAAATACACAACTTGAGATATGTAATACAAATAATACTATTAATACCTTATCCTATTCCCTATCATATATATATATTAATTTATGATAATAATATTCCTAGTTTAATCCAGTTCAACAATGTTTTAGCATATTTTATTGTGGTATCTTATCTTATTGCAACTATCCCAGTGGATTCACTCTATTTAATGAAATATAGAGCCCACATAGACCTTTTGGCCTGTTCGGGGTCAATGAGTCCAGTACTGTGTGATTAAAGTATACATTTTTTTCCTGATTGAACTTAAGAGAAATAAGTTTTTTCAATTTCATAATCGCACACACACACACACACACACCACATACACACACACACACACACACACACACACACACACACACACACACACACACACACACACACCACACACACACACAACACACCAATACCATCACAGACACACACACACCACAGACACACACACACACACAGACACGTTGGTCATCACAAGGTGAACCGCTAGGCAAAAAGATATATTGATTGGGACAAAGAGAATATCCAACATTAGAAGTAACCAATATCCTATTGATAAATAGATTGAAGTAGCCGTTCACATTGATCTCCATTCAGCGTTTTATCCAATTTGTATTATGATTATATTTTGATAACTACATGCGCCCGACTGACTTATTTCTTGAGGAATGTTATTCATAATAGTGTGGCATAGGTATGATATATTCCTATCACAGGCTGAACGGGTGTTTCGTTGAAGACCCGAGTGATGAAAGCGGGAATGTCTTGTCATGTAATGATGATTGGACTCTGAATTGAAATATTTTTATTCTTGAACATGTACATCAGTACTGATTAATGATAGCTGCCTGATTCTGAAAACGTTGAAGACCTGAAACAATCGTACGGATGAAAATCTTCTGCATAGACCAAGGCCAACTTTTATTATAGTTTTCTGAGTCACTGATATTTGATCTAACAACGCTTTGGGTGCACTTCCCCAAAGGATAATACCGTAGGAAATAATGGACTGAATGTACGCATAATACACTGTTCTCAAATGATTTATATTAGGAATCCAAGTAAGTATCCAGTATCCAAGGAGTGTGGAATTTCAAAGAAATATTATTAGTTTCGTATGAGAGGTTTTTGCTTGGGGGGGGGGGGGGGGGAGAATGTGAATGAGTCTATGAATAGGGGCGCAAAGGAATACTAGCATTGGGGCGCAGTAAGACTAGTTACGCCACTGCTATTACAGTGACATTGAAAAGCCTGTAAATTGATCGGGACCACAGATACTTTGTGTCGGGACCCAACAGTCGAGGACTGCGACATTTGATGACTGATTTTCAGTCCTAAGGTGTGAATTAAGGTGTCCTCAAATGTCGCCTGCCGCAGGAAAAATTTGAGGACTCTTTACCAGGAGTCCTGTCCTCTACAGTCGCAGTTCTCAACTGTCGGAGTCCTCCACTGTCGCTTCTGTGCTCTCAGAAGCGACACCTCTTCTGTCGGTATCTTCGTTTGACATCAACTCAAATTGATATATAAGCGTTACTAATCACACCTTTACGAGGAAACTTCATTCCAGTGTTCCAGTTTTTAAAAATTTATTTCACTCAACTTAGGAATGATCGTCTATTGGTACATATCCTGATTAGATTTCTTTTTGGTGTTTCACACCGGAAGGGAAGGGGAGTGTGCCGGGCACTCTCTTAATTCAGGCCTTTTCCAAGTTATAATAGTAAATTTAATACGCAATAGACTAGAGCCATTATTGTAAGTGAGTTAGCGAAATAAATTATTTTCTCTCTCTATTATGAACGGCCATGACTTCGAGTTTCCCATGATAGATATTTAAAATTGTGGCTCCGAGTCATCGAGGAATGTAGATTATGGAATTATCTCTAAAACTTAGCCTTCTTGTCGCGACATAAAATGCGATAAGTTGGAAAACAGCAAGCATTGAAATTATAACAAACTACCGATTTTGCAGTTACTATTTGGTCCAAAGGCTGTAGAAGCCACGCGACGATTGGTCAAATTGATTCCATTCGCCCAATAGGAGACCTGTTTCTAAATACAGTAGTGGGGATTCCCCAGTCGAGAGACCAGATTACGTTCCGGAGGACACTTTGCTAGGAGCACTACGAGAGTAAAGATGTAGTCATTATGTTTCGCCCTTTTTGGGCAGGTTTATAAGTTTATTTCAGTAGTTAATGTAGGAGCTAGTTTTATTTTTATTAATGTTTAAATTTACTAGTAGTGCCATGTCCTGAAAGGTTTAATTGTGTTTCTTCATCATGTACGAATAATTGTTTCTTCAAATAACCGCTAAGGTACGTAAACTAAGGTTAAAATATAATTTAGGGAAATTAATTAAGTGAAACTTCAATCAAAGATTTTATCAACAAAGCCTGTTATTTTTCAAGTTAATAATATTGATTGAGAATAATCCTTTTGATTTTATTAGTGATGGAAGATACTTATAATTTTTTTCTACAGAAGTATAGAAAGTTTTCAGTTACGTTACATTTGAGTTATTGTTCTGGAGATATATTATCGTAGAGTATTGCTGAAAGTCAGGAAGATAGCCTTTAAATTGAAATGAAACTTTTAAGAATTGTTCATATTGAGTTTATGACATTTTTTAATTTATATTTTTCAGACTCTGTTTTCTTATGTCATTAAGGCTTTTGAATGATTTAGTAAATTTTTTATGATAGAAATCTTAATAGATGAAGAAGAAAGTTTTTCTTCTCCAGGAAATTAATATTAATGAATGTTCAAATTTTAATACAATTTAAATTATTTTCTATGTGTCTACTAATTTTATTTAATTAAAGGTGAATCTTATAAGGCAAACATTATCTTTCCTTAAAGTGAATTTTCAATATTTTTTCTTTTATTGTGTTATAAAGTGTCTTGTTTTATTAGGTGATAAATTCATAATTTCAGTTGATACTAGTTTTTGGACTTGTATTTGTAGGTAAATCAAATCATAAACTCTGGAATGTTCATTTTTAATTAAGGTTCTGAGCAGTTTGGGCGAATGCCCATTATTTACACTTGGATTGCGTCCTATAGTTCATAAATAATAAATAAAATAAATGTTGGCTGGCGCACAAGTTTCCAACAATACTAGCCGAGCTACTATATGAAAAATTATATTTGATTTCGCAAACCAAACGAAAAATATCATATAAGTTAGCATCATTTCAATTTGAATTATTTGTGAAGAAAGATCCATTAATTCTGATAAAAAGAATCAGTAGTTTAAAGATAAAAATCTATATAAAATGAGGATTCAAAGAATGAGAGAATTTAATTAATTGTAATCATTAGATAACTCCTGTTTTAGCTTTTGATGAATTGTAGGAAGAGTTAGAAATTAATGCTGTAATACATTATTTACAGCGGTTCATGTGTGTCCCCAAACCAACTTCTTGTACTACCACCCCTTGGTTCCGCAACTTTATGTAAAACCGCTTCAAGACACCGTTCAGACGACAGGTCTAGGGACGTAAGAGGACGTCGCCGTCAAGCCAAATTCAACCGGTAAAAGCTCACCGCCAAAAACAAGGTACTGTAACCCCGACGATAAAGCAACGTACAAACCAACGAAAGTGCAGTGTAGTGAAACAAAGGTTCATTCGAGAATGTCAATCAAAAGTGGGGATTCAAAATTATTATGAAATGGGTTATATGGGTTACTATCGACGAAACTTGGGTTCAACGGGCTTTTCTTTCTAGAGTAATTTTATGTTGAAGTTAATTATTTGTTATTTGATGACTGATATTGTTTGGTTTTGTGACGTATTGCTATCTAAACGGGGATAGTAATGCGCCCCCGAATCAGATGAAGAATGTCAACAAAGTAACATGAAATTGTTGTTTCTGTTGTTCGATTTTAGTTGCCAATGTTTATTGAAACTGTTTGTATTTTTCAATTATTTCAAATTGTAGTGATTTCTATAGTATAAACCTATTAAATCAGGCATGGCAAGATTAATTGAAGTTTTCTTGACTCTAGCCCGTTCAACTGCATGAATTAGGTATAGACTCAGGTATTTTCTAGATGTGTCGGCCTATTTCTAAATTCTAAATTAAATTCAAAATTATCTTCTTAGGCACACAACTGCGCCACTCTGCTGTCTAGAGATATTAAATCTCTGAATTCAAATTTTCTAAAAATTAAATTTTTCATAACTTACTCTAATCATACTAGATCAATTTTTCTGAGTCTATAATAATAATTCATTCTGTGAACGTGTTAACTGTCAATATTTTGGGTTTGGAGTTGAATGAATAATTATAGTTGCTACTCCAATTTTCTGATGTTTAAATAATTGTAGATGAACAGGAAAGTTATTCAGTTATGTTCAACCATTAAAATGATAATCTTTTGAAGTGCTTAAAGATAAAGTTAGGTATCATTGATGCTTAAGTTGAAAGTATTCTGAAACTTCTTATTGAAATTGATCATTGAGAAATTAACGGTTTAACGTTAGAATAAAAATGAGTAGAAGAAACTAGCATAGGTGAAAAACAACTGATTCTAAGTGCTGAATAAATTTTTTGCATCCTGTAATTCCGTGAATGATGATAGAAATTATTGTAATGTCAACGTACGTATTCTGGCTCACGTCTGGTAGTTGAACATCATAGTATAGTAGTAGTGAAAGTGAATATTGAGATTTTAAAGGTCAACCCAAGTAAATTAGGAAAATTCGGAAATTATTATGGGAGAATGTTTGAGGAAAATAGGAAATTTTTTGATAAGTTTAGGTAGATCGAAGGTAATCAGAGAATAATAGGAAACTGTTTTATTAGGATTGTTGATATGTAGTTTTGAAAAGTTGATGAGTAGTTTTGGCCTTGAGATGTTTAAACTAAATAATTGGGTATTGTGTAAATTAAAGTTGAAACGATAATCAAATCCTGGGGAATTTGTATGAAAATAAGTTGATTCAGATGAGGTTGTTAAGTCCCTTTATCAGTCATGTTTATCTCGAAAAGGTGAATCAGTTTTATTATTGAAATATTTTTTTTCAGGTGTGATTTTTGCGGTAGGCATGCGTAGTGATAGTGTAAGATCCGTTGTGTGGTGACGTTTCCTGTAGGCTGTGGGGAATTTTTTTTGTTTAGTTGAGACTCAAGATTTAGAGGAGGACACGGGATGTCCTGCCTTTGTGTGTTGTTGTTGAATTTAGGTAATCAGCGCGGGTAGGTCCGGTCAGAGAGAACGGAGCACTGCCCGATAGTGTCCATGTAACAAACAAGGAATCTAGCTGTGACTAACCTTGCAAATTTGTACGGTGGAATTGTATAATTTTAGCGAAAGGCACCGAAGATGGTGTGAGCTAAGATTAATTGTATCTAGTAAACGGTCTGGTTCATTCGAGAGTTAGGGCTCGTCAGTGAATAACGTAAACCGAAATCTAGAAATTTAGTGGTCTTCGTAGTGATTGTAAGGAAAACAATCAGCGTAAT
>NW_024092621.1:0-17097 GCF_014356525.2 Nilaparvata lugens | reverse complement strand
CTTATTCATCTATGCCTACTGTAATCATCACTTTACATTGTACTTGAATTCGGTTGCAGAACGTGGACTGCCGTCAGTGGACCGCAAAGTGGAGGAGCACCGTTCGTTCGCGAAGCAGGTGGCCTGGCTGGAGGGAGGGCAGTTGGGCAAATCATCCCAATGGCCCGACTGCTCGGCCCACTGGCCGACGATGAGGAGTTCACTGTCGACGACTACGGCCTCTTGGAGCGGTTCAGTCTATCTGCGCACGTCGAGAAGATACACAAGACGCTCAATGGAGGTGAGGAGGCGATCATCGATCGATGTTTTCCAATATCGACTCAAAAATACTCGAGAATATTTTTCATATTTCGACATAGAGATATTCGATATTTAATATTTAAAGAGCCCAATAGGAGCAGTCATCGAGCTCAAATAGAACAGGAGGTAACAACAGTGATTGAGGCAGCAGTGTTTTGTCTAGTTTAAATTGAAGTGACCAGAAAGAAACTAAAGGCGCAATTCCTTCACGACGACTCGAGACGTGCGGCTAGAGCACATAACTATAAATTCATTAGATTCGATGTTTCATTGATAAATCTCTATAGGAACTTTCTGAGCCAGTTATTTGGAGGAAAATAGCTCAAGTACAGGTTATTTTCCCACAAGAGGCTACAAATCCAACCCAAATCACTTTGGAATAAGCTCCTCATGTTTTGACTTCAGCCTGTGGTACTTTTCTAGATGTTATGATGTTATGATGTTATGTTATGTACTTTTCTATTCTGAATGATTGGATAAATGAATATGTTTTTATCTCATTTTTCATTGCAGCATCCCCTAATTTTACTCATTAGCCGAGAACTATAGGTTATAGGTTAGAGTAAGCGATATTCTTGTTGATTTATTTCGCGTTCATATGAATTTGATAGGCTATGTGAATTGTTTTGCTGTGACTAGGTGTGGCTGGAGAGGACATGTGTCGAGTGATGTGCTGATGAAGACAGTGTCGCTCCTGGTGGCCAGACCGCAAACTAAGAGTCGCTTCCAGGTGAAGGCTGCCGCGAAAAGCACAGGTTAGATACTTGATGGTTTTCATCACCATTATTATTATCACATCTATATATTATATAAAAGCGAAATGGCACTCACTCACTGACTGACTGACTGATTGACTGACTGACTGACTCACTCACTCGCAAACTAAAATCTACCGGACCAAAACGTTCAAAATTTGGTAGGTATGTTCAGTTGGCCCTTTAGAGCCGCACTAAGAAATCTTTTGGCAATATTTTACTCTAAGGGTGGTTTTTAAGGGTTTAAAGTTCGTCTTTTAGCATGTATATTCTTCTTATTCTCTTAATTATAATTGAAAAAAGCCATACCATATGTTAATATAGAACTATGATCTAGAGGAAGTACCTCTTCAAAACAGTTTGTTAACTGGTACTAAATTAATAATTTTGTCAGTTGGCATTAAGTTGAGTTGACTTTGTTAGGTTGGCATCAAGTTGAAATGCATTTATCGCGGAAAAATTGATTGAGCACAGCTACTTCAATCAGACTTTCCTGGGAATATTATATTACTAGCCGTCAGGTTCGCTTCGCTTGCCATGACCGTTTAGCCGACGTTTAGTCTGCCCCCGACTGGATCTTCCTAACATATAAATGCTCAAATGAAAAATCTGCTGATCTCATTCTTGGACGATCCAGTTGGGGGTCCAGGGGGCGGAGCCCCTGGCTAGACGGATTGGCGAGCGAAGCGAGCCTGACGGCTATGTAAATATAGAACTATCCACATGGCGTGATGTCACACTTGGCAAGACACGACACAATTGAACAAAAAGTATACTGCGCAAGTGTGGATGCGTCTAGTGTGACATAGTCGTACCTAATTCAATGCTGCTTCAAAGCCTTCTCACTCGATCGGTGTGGTTTTTTTTTTTCTATTCGTGTCCGGCTTGGTGTGACATCACGCGTAAAGCTCAAAATGTGACTGATTCCTCAATATTTCCAGTACTGTATAATTGGAGACGAAGCAGAAGTAATTTTAGAGAGGAAACTAAGTCATTTGTTTATAATTCATTCAACAATGATAAAACACATAATCATAAGATGTTAGGGAATGAAAAAAACAGGCTTACAGCTCTTACCATTCCATTCCCGAATTTTGATTCAAAACTCAAAAGAATCATGAATAGATTTCTTAACATTTAGGCATTGTAAAATATATATTCTGCTTAACCCATACATTTATTTCCTTGATAAGTGCTTTAGTAATTTTTGAATATATATATATTATATATAATAATCTATTCGAAAAATATGCTATTCATTCTCAATCCTATTGTAATTCATGATATTATTTCACCATTTGTAATTATAAATATGTTATGTATGGGAGAGATATTGTGTTATTCCTCTGTGATAAAAAGACATTGATGTAAACAATACCACTCTTTTATAGTGTCAATACCACAAAAATTAATATATTACTGTTTTTACCATTCGTAATTACTTTAACGATTTTGAATTTTAAACTGTGTGTACAGTGTTTTAGGATATCAGCATAGACTAATGATAATTTATCAGAAATGTTGTGTAACTTCTCCATGATTAGGTGAAAAAGTGATTACACAAATATTGTCAAATCCCAAAAATAAGTTTATTTAAAACCAGACTCTAGTTTCAACGCCATACTTAGCATCATCTTCAGCGATAACTGAATGTTACCACTTCTGCCATATGTTCACTTCCAATTTTGTATTTTTCAAATCCTCAATTCCACTGAAGATGATGCCAAGTATGGCGTTTGAAACTCGAGTCTGGTTTTAAATAAACTTATTTTTGTGGATTGACAATATTTGTGTAATCACTTTATCACCTCATCATAGACCAATAATGTTTGATATCTTTTCATGGGTTTCTTCATAATGTAACTGCATATTTTCTCTATGCTATCAGTGACTCATTGAGACCCATATGCGCAATCAACGTTTAAACGGTGATTGATCAACAGTTCATTTAAACCCAGGCCCGGGTAACACATTATAATAAAAGCGATTAAATTTTAATAAAGGTTAGGTGACGCATATGGGCCCTTAATGTATTACTATCAGTCTAGTTGAATTATTTTGCAATTTTTAGAGAAGCAGCGGACGGATCAGAGTGGGCTTCATAGCGAATCCTTCATCGTCGGACACGAAACTGGACAGACTTGTCGTGGCGGCGTACGAGACGCTCACTGCCGACCAGGCCGCTGTCAAGATCAAGCGAATGTTGGCCGACTATGACGACATCGCGGCTGGCAAGAGGGATCACAGCGATTATGATTTGACGGTCAGTCTCACAATGTGTCATTAATTCACTTTGTTTTGATACACGCACAAAATCTTATGCAATTATTTTTGCAAGAAGGCAACAAGCTAAGTTCAAAAGTGTCCCTCTCCTGAATTTTCATCTAAAAAGTTTCCAAAAAAGATAGGGTTATGTTTTCACTTGTATAAATTATAATGTCATTCCAATTTAATTGTTTGTAGTCTATATAGAAATATGATGAACTACCAAAATATTATTACTCAACCATGTAAATGTATTATTAAATCATGAAAAGAAATATTTCTTTGCAAGTAAAATTATTATAGTTGAGATAGAATTGATAATATTATTAACAATTATAATCAATAATTAATATTCTGTCAGATTCTCCGGGATAACTTCTAACCGGGAATCACACCTAAGTACATCATTAGAAGGCGATGGAAACGAAAAGTGGCAACAATGCTTCGTATCATTTCCAATGATTTTATACTCAATAGTGAATCCCACTTTAGAAAGAACTCAAAACTAATAATTATTTATGAGTATGATTTTTAACAGGTTCTCTCCTACTTAAGATACTACATATTACGGTTTAACACCAATCCAATATGTAGCATCATAGAATAGAATAACTCATTAAGTATTACAAATAGTAAAATAGTTTATTGTACATTGATTGGCATCACTGTAAAACTATGTAAGAATAGAATAGAATGACTGCCTTTCTGTTAGAATGACTGGCGAAGTTAGGGCGCAGTCAGCCCTCTCTTACACTTAACCCTCCAATACAATAGACTGCATTTACTACCTTGGAGCTCGTATCGAGTAGCAAGAATATAAAAATCAATCTGGAAAGTAGTCAGTGTACTTTTACATAGACGACAAAGTTGGGACAAGTCTGTCTTGCACTAACGTATCATAATGTAGTCGCAATCTGGTATCAGACCTTGATACCAGTACATACAAACGTACATAACAAACTTAATTATATTCATAAATAAAAATACACATCTATTTACTCAACGCAATGTCACTTACAATTTAAGACCAGCAAGTGTAAGTGCTTACAGTATAAATTTCACTGCATTGACAACCAGCAATCATCAATTCAAGTTCCAGAGCGATAAGCTAATAAATAGAATACCAGACGATTTCATTAGGGATAAAATTACAAGTAATAAATTAAATAAAATAGATCCTGGGTAAAAGAGAATTACTTTTTTAAAATCGAAAACTAAATATTACTATAATTATAACTTGTTTTTAACACGCTCAATTTAAACTTGGTTTTTTTTTGATTACCTGAAAAAGAATTTTTTTTATATTATTATTATTAGGCTATAATTTCTATATTAGCCTACCTATTCTATATTGGGCTTGTGATTTTTGATTCAAGAATTGATTTTTGTTTTTATTTATACATATTTTTGGTTTTTGGTTTACTATCTTTTAGTTTGTATTTTAGAATATTATCACGGCAAATGTACAAATAATTAAAGAATATTTTCGAAATCGTGGCTGGAGCTCAAGGCTTCTTTTTCCAGCCACACCAATGTATATTAGTTGATAAGTGTTATTTTGTGAATTTCTAGTGAATTGGTAATAAATAAATTTGATTTTGATTTGATTTTGATTTATACAACTGAATAGAAGCATACTGCGACAGATGACTGTGTAATGGGCCTTACACTAGCCTTATTGAACAAGTTCACATTTTACTAATAGTATGCCTGCAATTTACTTATTCATCTATGCCTACTGTATATCATCACTTACATTGTACTTGAATTCGGTGCAGGAACGTGGACTGGCCGTCAGTGGACCGCAAAGGAGGAGCACCGTTCGTTCGCGAAGCAGGTGGCCTGGCTGGAGGGAGGGCAGTTGGCATCATCACAATGGCCGACTGCTCGGCCCACTGGCCGACGATGAGGAGTTCACTGTCGACGACTACGGCCTCTTGGAGCGGTTCAGTCTATCTGCGCACGTCGAGAAGATACACAAGACGCTCAATGAAGGTGAGGAGGCGATCATCGATCGATGTTTTCCAATATCGACTCAAAAATACTCGAGAAAATATTTTCATATTTCGACATAGAGATATTCGATATAGTAATATTAAAGAGCCCAATAGGAGCAGTCATCGAGCTCAAATAGAACAGGAGGTAACAACAGTGATTGAGGCAGCAGTGTTTTGTCTAGTTTAAATTGAAGTGACCAGAAAAGAAACTAAAGGCGCAATTCCTTCACGACGACTCGAGACGTGCGGCTAGAGCACATAACCTATAAATTCATTAGATTCGATGTTTCATTGATAAATCTCTATAGGAACTTTCTGAGCCAGTTATTTGGAGGAAAATAGCTCAAGTACAGGTTATTTTCTCCACAAGAGGCTACAAATCCAACCCAAATCACTTGGAATAAGCTCCTCATGTTTTGACTTCAGACTGTGGTACTTTTCTAGATGTTATGATGTTATGATGTTATGTTATGTACTTTTCTATTCTGAATGATTGGATAAATGAATATGTTTTTATCTCATTTTTCATTGCAGCATCCCAATATTTTACTCATTAGCCGAGAACTATAGGTTATAGGTTAGAGTAAGCGATATTCTTGTTGATTTATTTCGCGTTCATATGAATTTGATAGGCTATGTGAATTGTTTTGCTGTGACTAGGTGTGGAGTGGGGAGGAGGCATGTGTCGAGTGATGTGCTGATGAAGACAGTGTCGCTCCTGGTGGCCAGACCGCAAACTAAGAGTCGCTTCCAGGTGAAGGCTGCCGGCGAAAAGCACAGGTTAGATACTTGATGGTTTTCATCACCATTATTATTATCACAATCTATATAATTATATAAAAGCGAAATGGCACTCACTCACTGACTGACTGACTGATTGACTGACTGACTGACTCACTCACTCGCAGAAACTAAAAATCTACCGGACCAAAAACGTTCAAATTTGGTAGGTATGTTCAGTTGGCCCTTTAGAGCCGCACTAAGAAATCTTTTGGCAATATTTAACTCTGGGTGGTTTTTAAGGGTTTAAAGTTCGTCTTTTAGCATGTATATTCTTCTTATTCTCTTAATTATAATTGAAAAAAGCCATACCATATGTTAATATAGAACTATGATCTAGAGAAGAGTACCTCTTCAAAACAGTTTGTTAACTGGTAACTAAATTAATAATTTTGTCAGGTTGGCATTAAGTTGAGTTGACTTTGTTAGGTTGGCATCAAGTTGAAATGCATTTATCGCGGAAAAATTGATTGAGCACAGCTACTTCAATCAGAGCTATCCTGGGAATATTATATACTAGCCGTCAGGTTCGCTTCGCTTGCCATGACCGTTTAGCCAACGTTTAGTGGACCCGACTGGATCTTCCTAACATATAAAATGCTCAAATGAAAAATCTGCTGCTGATCTCATTCTTGGACGATCCAGTTGGGGGTCCAGGGGGCGGAGCCCCTGGCTAGACGGATTGGCGAGCGAAGCGAGCCTGACGGCTATGTAAATATAGAACTATCCACATGGCGTGATGTCACACTTGGCAAGACACGACACAATTGAACAAAAAGTATACTGCGCAAGTGTGGATGCGTCTAGTGTGACATAGTCGTACCTAATTCAATGCTGCTTCAAAGCCTTCTCACTCGATCGGTGTGGTTTTTTTTTCTATTCGTGTCCGGCTTGGTGTGACATCACCGTAAAGCTCAAAATGTGACTGATTCCTCAATATTTCCAGTACTGTATAATTGGAGACGAAGCAGAAGTAATTTTAGAGAGGAAACATAAGTCATTTTGTTTATATTCATTCAACAATGATTAAAACACATAATCATAAGATGTTAGGGAATGAAAAAAACAGGCTTACAGCTCTACCATTCCATTCCCGATTTTGATTGAAAACTAGCCAAAAAAATGTATGTTTCGTCAACACTTTCAAACACAGATAGATATGAAAGTAAGTTGACTCATTCATATTTCAAGTTTACCCATTGATGCTTAAGAAGTAAAGTAATGTCTCTTTGAAATGTGAGGTTTTGAACTTCATTAAGACTTATGTCTCTTCGAGTTATAGTCTCGTTTAATTCCGTATTGAGTATTGTCTTGCCTAATATTGAGTTACAAATTACTGTTATATTTACCATACATAACAAGATGAGTTCCGTTACAGTTGAAATGAAATGAATGTTTATGTTTCATGTGTAAATATAATTTATTAATGCATACGATGTTCGGACTCATTAGAGTCATTTGAAAATGCAAAATCTCAACATTGTTAAAAAAAAAAACAGTTTTTTTCTGTCACATCCAAATCTATTACATTTTTACACAGAATCGCAGTTTCGTGTCGAAACCAAAATCTTCAGTTGTAGGCAACATAATATATTATTTAGCTGTACTTGAATTAATGGCAATAATTTAAAAAAAAACTTATAAAAAATCACACGAACTGCTGTCCAGTCTACAAATCTAATAAATGTGGATGTTACAAAAATAAAACTATGTTCAACTATAGAGAAATTAACAATATCAATTCCTATTTTATCAAAATCTTGAGATTTGGTGCTCGATTACAGTGTAATTCATCTGCTTTTATATTTTAGTAATGCATAATACATTTTCGGCGTCATTAGAGCAAAATTCCAACTGGTGTGTTTGATTGCAGTGTAATCCATCTGCCGCGGCGGTGGCAGAGCAACCGGCCTTCGACATCACAGTGATAGTGGATCCGGTGTCACGTGGTGCTCAGAAAATGGCGCCCCATCCTGACTGTATTGAGGCATGTTGTCAACTGCCACATTCGCATCTTCCTCAACTGCCTCGAGAAAAACAGCGATATGCCGCTCAAGAGGTTCGTTCGTCTTTTCCATCTATTTACATATATTTCCGTATATTTATGTATTGGAGGTTGGTTTTTTCTATTATTTATTAATACTTAATACAACAGAGAAACAATGATAAAATGAGAGTCAAGAATCAGAATTTTATCGGCCATAAACAACATTACAAAATGTAAGCAATAGGCTTCTTCAATAATAGATAAGACATATCACAAGGTAGACTATACTATTAGAATGACCTATTCCACCCTCTAGGTTTCCTAATAATTGCGAAGTATTGCTACGACGCGACTAGCTACAGTCGGACATGGGTCGGGGTCAGTAGCCGTACTGACAGGTGGAGATACCGGACCTACACTTCTCCCTCTATCCTGATTCTTTACCTCTTCTTCTTTCGCGAGATTTTTACTTTCAGGGGAAGAGTGTTTGCCCGTGCCGTGCTGGCCGATTCGGCCCTCGGCCTTTGAATACAGGGTGGGTGTTAAGGGAGATCAAGATAACCCTATCCAAGGAGACGGATCTGACTATCAGATCCCTACCAATATTCTATTTATAAAGGTAGTACGCAATCTGGACCAACTGCGAATTGACGGCGAGCAAGCTGTACCTGCAAGCCCGGGATGTGGTTTTTCTATGGGGGTTAAGGTGAGAGCTATGGGGTAAAGGTATGACGGAACTATGGAGTTATTAGTAGTATTTAAGATGTAGTTAAAGGGCACGGTATAGGGTGTAAGCTATAGAGAATAGGGTGCAGGGTATCAGGTATACGGTATAGGAACAGAGAATCAATAATAAGATTATTATTCTCTACAGCAAATAAATATCTGCTCAATAATCCGCAATCTGAGAATTGCGCTCTAGCTCTCAGCAGCTGGACCTGCTAGCTAAATACAGTATATCAAGTTCATTTGTGGTAATTGAAATTTAGAGAATAAGGTTTGAGGTGTGGGATTTCTGAATCGCGAGCCTGCAGCTGCGAAAGGATTTTCAGCAATTCTGAAACTGCTAAACAGGATTCCCGCGCTGATCTGATGACTGCGCGCCGGTTATTAAGGGCCAATCTGTGACTGCCCTTAAGGGTATGGGAATCACTCTCAATCGTCCGAAACGCTTTTAAATAATAGTCAGTATGTCGACTATTATGAGAGGATAGGGAAGGGTTTACAAGGTTCTCCTAAGCTTCTCGCTGGTCTGAGGACCGCGA
The DNA here is from genome assembly GCF_014356525.2 of Nilaparvata lugens. Taxonomy (NCBI): domain Eukaryota; kingdom Metazoa; phylum Arthropoda; class Insecta; order Hemiptera; family Delphacidae; genus Nilaparvata; species Nilaparvata lugens. Next base: position 7,748 of record NW_024092621.1, on the reverse strand, counting down.
CTGGATCGATCTCTAATCTGTGACTGAGATCCTGCTCTATACAAGGTTTCTACACCTCTCGCTGGTCTGAGGACCGCGACGGGGACGATCTCTAGTCTGGAACTGAGAGCAGGAAGCGTCGCAGTCTGTGACTTCGACAAGGACGTTCTCAAGCTGCACCTGAGGGCAGGAAGCGTCGCAGTCTGTGACTTCGACAAGGACGTTCTCAAGCTGCACCTGAGAGCAGGAAGCGTCGCAGTCTGTGACTTCGACAAGGACGTTCTCAAGCTGCACCTGAGAGCAGGAAGCGTCGCAGTCTGTGACTTCGACAAGGACGTTCTCAAGCTGCACCTGAGAGCAGGAAGCCTCGCAGTCTGTGACTTCGACAAGGACGTCTCAAGCTGCACCTGAGAGCAGGAAGCGTCGCAGTCTGTGACTTCGACAAGGACGTTCTCAGCTGCACCTGAGGGCAGGAAGCGTCGCAGTCTGTGACTTCGACAAGGACGTTCTCAAGCTGCACCTGAGAGCAGGAAGCGTCGCAGTCTGGGACTTCGACAAGGTCGTTCTCAAGCTGCACCTGAGAGCAGGAAGCGTCGCAGTCTGGGAACTTCGACAAGGACGTTCTCAAGTTGTACCTGAGAGCAGGAAGCGTTGCAGTCTGTGACTTCAACAAGGACGTTCTCAAGCTGGACCTGAGAGCAGGAAGCGTCGCAGTCTGTGACTTCGACAAGGACGTTCTCAAGCTGCACTGAGAGCAGGAAGCGTCGCAGTCTGTGACTTCGACAAGGACGTGCACCTGAGTTCTCTAAGAAAAGTTAAAATACTGGGCCACTCTATAGTATGAAAACCAAGTAAGGAAAACTTACTATAAATGATAATAATTTCTCTGCAGGGACAAAAATTAATCGAGAAAACTATTCTCAAAAGGAACAGGGATTTCCCACAAGAATAAAATAATTGAGAAAAACTATTCTTAAAAAGGACAGGGATTTCCCTACAAGAATAAAAATTCAATGGAGAAAAATTACTCTTTAAACTAAAGGCCACCTTACTACAGAGAAGGAAAAATATACAGACTACCAGTCCTGACATACAATTACCTGAATCGACGTGGATACTGATACGGAGAATAGCGAACCGATTCCCACTTCCTGTATTATAAGTTAATTAAAAACGTCGTGAAGCGACAGAGTCGAGACTTATAAATTAAGTACTCAAAAATAACCCGCTATAAGAGCCTAGCTAAATTCCCACTCAACTATTTGTAGCACAAACTTGAGATCCCTACAGGTTTCAAAACCAAGGATAACTCGTTCACCCCCAGTGATACGAATTTAGGAAAATAACCGACAAGAAAGAAAATCCCCAGGAGAATCCACCTTCAAATACAGTCGGCAATTCGACATACAATATTCCATTCACTAAAATACAGAATAGAATATTAACCCTCTAGTACACCACTATTGGGAGCGCCGCCGGAACGCAGCCGTACACGAACCCGTTCACCGAACAACTGCCTCTCTCCAGGTCTTCTTGAAGCAGTACGGGGTCGCTGAAAATTAGGAGGCCGGGGGAAAAGAGCTTCCCGACCAATGAGAGTCTGAAAAGACGATCACGCACTGGTCATGTGACAGGGTTTGACTCAGCTGCTCCTGATGTTAAGGGTGCAGCTAATGATGACAATGATACTAATTACTCACTAAATCAGGCCGGTAACAATATTTCTATTCCAGAAATTTCATGAAGAGCGATACCAACCCGACTCGGTAGCCGCTTATCGTTTTGATGATACGGCTGCTGCTGATTCATAGGGATTGGCGACGATGGTGATAATGTGCATACACTACTACAAGTCCAACAAGATATATCTGGAAGTCGTCGACCTATTCTAATTCTAAAACAGAATAAATTCGCTAATTTTACACTAGACGACGGCTCTCCATCCGTCACAAAAATTCACTTTGTGACAATACAAACGATCACATTTACACATACACATTGAAATATTCCAGGTACTCATTAACAGAATAGAAACTTCAGACTTGAGCCATTCATCAACAGCAATAAAAACGTTTTCAATGGTACTGCTTATCATTTACTGGTAGTGAATTAAACATGCGAATTTGTAGGTACTTATGACTTTTCAGAGTTCTAGTCAATCAAACTCTGTTGGTCCGGGACAAAACTCGAGAGTCCGTCACACAAGATTTTAAATTATCTATCGTTAACTATATCAAAGTGACTAATTAAACAATAAAAATAAGAAGAACAGCGACATGCCGCTCAAGAGGTTGGTTCGTGTATTTAGAAATATCTAATTATATAAACACTACTATTACCCTTTTAAACTTTTTTATATAAACACAACTAGTTTAAAGCACTCATGCCATTTTCAAGTGTCAAAATGAATGATTAGAAATACTTGTCTCCTATTTTAAAAGAATAGTGAATAATAGGAATGATAGTATCTTTTTATTTCTTTGATAACTCAAAATCACTAGTACCCTTCTGATTTCTTTAGTGTTTAATGACACACGATGATTTGACACATTATAATGGATGATCAGCGTGTCATCAAGGAAAATGAATCGGACAAAAATAGTCCTAGGAAATTGGAACAGATAAGGAGTTAAATTGAAAAGCATTGGAATAGTCACTGTATATTTTCAATATTCAGGCTACAGTGTTATATGGAAAATGATGCAAAATAGAAAATTCACAAACTTTTCAACATGATGTTTTATGCATAGGTATCATCTGCAATTGTAAATTTAATAATAGATTAGACTTTGTCTAATGTCAATATTGCCTAAGGCCAACAAAATTGTATGTATTTTTCATTGATTGCTTGCTTGCAGTTTCTACCGTTACGTGCTAGAACCGGAGGTGCAGTTCACTGCGGACGGGCACCTTGCGTCCGGTCCATACGCCAAGTTTACGAACATGCCGGGTGCGCCGCTGCTCACACAAAACATGCATGTACCTGAGAACTGGCTCGTAGAGAGCATTGTCAGTCCCTACGACCTTGACAACATACGCTTGGAGGAGGTCGAGAGTGCTGTTCACAGGTAATCTATTATTTTTATAATTGTCGTATGGCTTCATGATGGGGAGGACCCAAAGGTAGTTTCCACCTCGCCGTATATAGTCCAAAGTTCCTACTCGGAAACCGGACACGAAGGTTATAGGTTATAGTGAGAAAATACTTTAAATTACACTGTTACTTCGAAATAAAGTTCTTTTTATATCTATTGCAACACGTTTCAGCTATTTAATAATTTATTTAAAATCAAATCATAATTTGCATCTTGAACAATAATAATTGAAACGTGGTAATATAATGAAGAAGAACATCATCATTATATCAAAAGGACAAGATATTTCAAATCCACTGATTTATTATAACAATTTAGAATTAGTTTTCGGTTGTTGCACCATTATCAATCTAGGTACTAGTTTTCGTTGTTGCACTATTATTAATCTCTAGTTACATATTAGTTTAGTATTTATCACATCATCACTTTCACAATAACTCAGTAATTTAAAAAATATCATCAAAATCATATCATTAAATCATCGTGGGAGTGCATCAGTTCATCAGTACCTATTTCACAATAATTATCCTTGTGTTACTAAAAAATGGGAAGATGAGCTACTCAGTTCGTCAAGTTTTCGTTGCAGGCTGATGCACTGTCAGCTACACCGTTGCACCCTAGTTAGGGATTGGTGAGAAGTTAATTAAGGTAGGTTAGGGTACAGTAACTATATTGCCCAATATAGGGTAATATAGTTACTGTAGGTTAGGGGTTAGGTTTTTGATTTTAATGGCAATATGCTGCTATTTAGATTTTTTGATATTCTACAATTAATATAATGATACTGTATCCACTGGACTTTCTGGAAGAAACAGGAACTTGAAATTCTAAAACTGCACGTACTCAAGTTGCGTACGCGGGTCGATTCTTGATAAACTGAAACTGATATCTTTATGAGTGAATTCACTCCATCAAAATCTCAGTTGATAAGAGTTACTCTTATTTCATTGTTTTTTGTAAGGAATCAATAGATGGATAGTTGTTGTAGCAGCCAATTCGAGTGGAACATCTGGGGGGCATTGATACTCATTTTGTAAAATGATTTAGTTTATTATACGTTATAGTCTATTGACTTTTTGTGTTGTTACTTTTTGTTATGATGAATACTTGGTGTGGACCACAAGGGAATCTTATGTGCCGGTGTTTTTTCTTGTAGTTTCATGATATGATAAACTTGTATTTTTTGTGAAATACTGTATTACCATTGTTTATTTTTGTGGTTATGTGATGCATTTTACATCATTCTGTAAACTGTTTCTTGAAGTGAATAAAATTTGATATGATGTGATGCAGTCAATTCGAGCTGGAGCACTGTTGCTGGAGGGGCACTGCTTCGAGGCAACAATGGCAATCCACCACGTGGCCTGCAGATGACGCTGGGCACGGAGACGCAGCCAGTGGTGGTCGACACCATAGTCTGGCCAACCTCGGTACTTCCAACTCAAGGCCAACCTGGCGCATGGCTGCTACGGTTGAGGCAGGGCCGCTCAGCTGAGATATTCGATATCACTAGGTAACAATCAACACGCTGACTCAAATTCATTATAGGTTTTTTAATTTTTTTATAGTATTCAGTTATTAGTTTTCAGTTTTTAGATATTCAGTTTCTGGGCTATTTAGTTCTTTCTTGATTATTCAGTTTTTGGGCTATTCGGTTATTTATTTTCATAATTTTTTGGTTATTCGATTATCATTCCAAGAGCGCGAAGTAACAGCGGCAGTCAGTTTGAAAGGAATATTTCAACATTTGAAAAAGCAATTCCGTCTTTATATTGTAGTCAAATTCAGTTCATACTGTGTTTCAAAAACAGAAATTCTTCAATTCGTTGCTTAACGTTAATGATTGGGAACTAGAATTAAAAGCGTATTTTACAATCCACATATTTATTGAAAAACTAGTGCATCTTATGTTAGAAAAAACATAACTTACTTTTTCATAATGTTTCTATAAAAATGTGGGAAAGGAACAGTGTTTTGGGCTGAGTTTGTTGTTACTCTCAAAACCATCCTCATGATTGATTTGTGTGTTTTCGAATGTGTGGTTAAGTAAATAAAACATTAATTCGAAAGATAAGTAAATAAAACATTAATTCGATAGATAAAAAGGTTAGTTCGTGTTAGGGTAGCCTAGTTCAGGCTAGGTTAGCGCTTCAAAAGGTGTTGTTATGGACGGAGAAACACCACTTTCCCCATACTTATGAGTTACTGCATGAACCTTCGACTGCCACCACATGAGACACAACTGCATCTTTTAGGGTGGGGAGAATAGTTTCATCAGTTTGCTCTCGGCAACCAGTACCCTCACTTCGAACATTCTCTACAGTGGCCTTATGAATGCAGAGTGAGAGGGAAAGATGTGTGAGATACATTCCCAACCCCAAATTCATCATCAGCCACTCTTCCACCGTCTATATTTAACAATGTTTTATTCATTGATTTATTCATAGAGAATAGATACAGTTAAGGTGTAAACGGGCATTTGAGCATTCACCCAAAACTGTTTCCAAACTTAATTCAAAATGAACAGTCTAGAGGTTATTTTGTAGAGTACATGATTTTATTTGCACACAATTTCAAGTCCAATTAAATGTACCGGTATCAACTAGAATTTCGAATTTATCTAATTAATCTACTCCACACAAAACTTGAAAAGAAACTACTGTCACGGTTTGTTGCAGTCACGAAGGCTCGGATACGCCGGTGAACTCGACCGACATCAAGGTGCTGATCAGCTCGTTCCGGTCGCACGTGTTGAAGCTGCGAGTCACCAAGAAGCCAGACAAGATAGGGATGGACCTCCTCGGCGAGGACGATGACAGTCAGCCTGGCCTCTGGAACTCCATCACTAGGTCAGCATTATCACATCTCATTTTCTCGTTACAATTGAAAATTCGTTTCTCTTCCGTTCCGATAAATCATTCATTCTTCATGCACTTTGTTAAATTCATTGGATAATTATACTCCGTACAAAATAACTTTTGACTTGGAGGAATATGCGGCGCAGAGAAATGGAGGGAGATCAGCCAATTACAGTGATGAATAGAGTGATATTTAGAAGCGCAGTTGTCAATTTGTCGATTAGTCAGTCGACTGATGGCTTCAGAGAGGAAACTCTGTAAGTTTAACATAAGCGCTTGAATACTCACTAGAAATTAGAGAATGCTGGCCGGTTCAGAACGGCAACATCACCGCCGTTGTATCCCCACCTCTGTGTGCCTTTTCTGCTGCACATGTTCCTCCCAAGTCAAAAGTTTTTTTGTATAGAGTATAGTTGCATTGTCATTTATTTAATTAGGCTCTAATCACACTAGCGTGACTCCAGTCGCAGATACTACAGTCTCTCGGACCTAATGACTTGAGTCGCTTAACATGCTCACTAATCTAGTCGCCAGTTGCCATTCACTCATTTAAAATTGTGATCATTGGCTTTTTTATATCAAGCTGTTTTGTGATATTCTAATTGATTATTGTATAGTTTGGGAAAATTAATTTATTTCCCAATAAACTTGATAGTTTCAAGTGTAGTCTACTCGTTTTATCTGTAGACTATTACTATTACTATATGTATATTGAAATCATCATGAAAAGATTATATGACCAGTTTACCATGGAGTGTGATCACCAGGTGAAGCTATTGAAAATCGAATAGTTATTGTAACATTTCAACAAATTGTTTGCTCATACATTGCAAGTTGTATTCAAAATCTATAAATGTCATAATAATTATATCTTGTGAAATAGTATTGACTAAATCATATTTCAACAAATTGTTTGCTCATACATTGCAAGTTGTATTCAAAATCTATAAATGTCATAATAATTATATCTTGTGAAATAGTATTGACTAAATCATATTTCTGGTTTCCATTCAGTGTTCTTCCATACAAAAATTTAATTCGGTAAGTTTAAATTTAAGCCTACCCCTCACTACAATCACTACAATCGGTGTTTTTATTACACTGCTAACTTAGGCATGTAATTTTTGACCTTGTAAATGTATTTCCCCACATAGAACAAAGAAATGTATATTTTTATTAAAAAAACATGAATTCTAATATTTGATGTACCGGTAAAATTTTGCAATCTCTTCAATTTTGTAGGTTACTCGAACACCCTCTTACTAAAGTATGCACCAATAAAAATAGGATTATTTTTCAGTGAGTTTTGGCACCAGAATTTCAAATTTCCAATACTTGAATCCCACAAGAAATTGTTTACCCCTACACGTCCACTTGTAACAATAGGTATAAGCTTTGCTACTTTATAGTGTTAGAAATCCAGCATAGAATAGAGTAGCCCAATACGGTTTGCATTACATGAAAATCCTGAATTTTTTTATAATATTGTAGTAAGTAAATTCTCTATGGGCCTTTCTTGTAAGAAGTTGGTTAGTCTCTATCTATTTTAACCCGAGAGGTGTGAATATATATTTGAAAAGTGTGTTTTTGGAATGTTATTACTGTAAACGTTTGTATTAAACTATTAAAGTCCTTGTCCTGACCCGGTTCATCAAACTTTCATATCAATAATAACTTTCAGAATGTTGAAAAATTGTTTAACATTCAACCGTAATTTGAACCGCTTGTAGATTTAAGTAAACAATTAAATGACGAACAAAGCTCGTGCCTATGAATGTTATGAATCGAGGATAGAGTATTTCATTCAATTTTTAAA
>NW_024092620.1:0-16620 GCF_014356525.2 Nilaparvata lugens | reverse complement strand
GCGAAAACTGAGCATTAGCAGTACCCGAACCTCCAAGCTTCATTTCAATGTTCATCTTGGTCTGAAACGGTTTCTCCATTGCTGTGTTGGATGGCAAAAGTTCACGCGGCTTTGGAACTGCTGTGTGTAGCCCACTCTAATCTGTTGGTGAAGAAAGCAACTATTGTTTCACTGACACGACAAATTTGGAGAAGTATGTCGGACCAAAATCACCCATCCAATCGTATACTGGCTCAAAACTAACCCAAATCTATAATTGAGTGCCAAAATGGACCGACAATCATCAAATATACCGCAATATCCAAAATGCACAAAATGCTGATAAATGGTTGATGAAATTGTGGACCACAGAAAATGATAATCAATATGTGGAAACGAAATTCCTGCGAACCAGTGAGCCAATGTTTCCAGTTTCAGTCCTTCATATGAGAACAAAGGATGATTGCACCGAAAATACACTGTTATGCCTCGAAAATGCAAGCTATACTTTTTCACAGATGACTACCATCTGCAGTGGAGGATTAGGAAGTAAGAAAAAATAGATAGAATTCCAGGTTTATGTTACGGTATGTGAATAGTTTACAATAACTCATTGTTCTCTTACTCCGTTGTGTAAGTGTTTAAAATAAGTGAATATTCACCTTAATGAAATAAATTTCCTCTCAATCTTTGTAATTTCATCAGATTGAATCATTTAAATTTAGTGAATTTGTTAATGAAAACGTGATTGCTATACACAACATTGAATGAAATATCTGCATTTTTGAAGTTTTAATTCCTCAATCAGTTTCAATTTCCTATTACCGTATCTTTCATTTAATTATCCGAATGGTAATAAATATATTATTTAGGCATCTTATGTTCGAAAGTGATTCACAATTATGCAATTATAATTATTATTATAATTCATGACTTATTCATTAATTGAATTCATCACCCCTCTTGGACATTATTGTAATGGTAAAGATGATTTCTTAAAAAAAAAAAAATTGAAGAAATTAGAAAATCATTAATTGTTTATAGTTAATTGAATTACAGATTAGCATAATTCAAAATAAATTCTTTATTCAAAAAATAAATAAAATCATATACATCCCAAAAAGCAAATGCAATATTTATGTTTACATTGTATATGTTACAATTTGAATTATAAAAGTTATCAAATGAGATGTTTTGCTAGGGCGGATGTGGCCTATGCATATATTCGTCTACTCTTCCAAATGTATGCAGACTGCCACTTCCCATTCATGCTTTGGTCCATGTTACAAATGCTGATAAATAGAAGCATGTCATTCTAACGTGCTTAAAATGTTATCAAGAAACTAAACAGTTGGTTCGCATATAAGCTCATTCACGAAGGTTAAAAACAACCGGCCGACCGGCAATTGTTGAATAACTTCAGAAAACCTGGTGAAGTGGAGAATAGAAAATAAATCTGAACTAAAAATTTTGACAGGGCACAAAATGTGCAATAAGCAAAATTGTAGGTTAAAAAAGGTTATTAACAAAATGAACAGACTGTTGGTTAATTAATAGAAATTCCTAATTATAATCTATTCAAAAGAACCTCTAAGGGATATGCAGAGCAGAGAGCAGTAGGGATAGTGTGATGTAGCCCTGCAAAGTGAACAGCGTTCCGTAGTCTTCAGTGAGTGTTATACAGCTCATGATACGCATATGTAGTTTCCTCTCTGAAAACACTGCATCGACTGAGTCTTATCGACAACTTGGCAACTGTGCTTCTTTCTATAACTCTATTCATGGAATACAGTATGAAAAATCAGGGTTTCAGCCTATAAATGTTTAATTCCAAATTCTAATCAAGTCTGAAATGAATTTACATTAGTCTATAAAATTCAACCAATATACACAGTAGCATAACACAAACAATGAAGCTCAGTAAAATCTTACACAGGGAGTCTGGACTTCACACTGACTTACACAGGAAACTGAGTGTATAAGGTTAGCAACAAAGAAAATCATTCAAGTATATAAGGTCACCAACACTGTAAACTATTCTAAGTGGGCATGGTCATTAATAAAGAATTATTCTCAGTTTATAAGATCATCAACTCTTTAACTAAAAAGAAGATAAAAGTTCAAAATTGCAACCACTAAAATTGCTACAAATCATTGGTACATCATATCAAAGTTATTGGTACAAATAATAATCATGAATTGTACAAATCAAGTTATATAGATTTGACAAAGTCAGTGAAAACTGACATTGCAGAAACGCAACATCTTTGGAAGAATTGAGAAAAATGATCAAGCACTTGAAATGAGAAAAAGAATGGAACTCTTGATGAAAATCGATTCTGAGCCTATTAGTGTTGATCTATACAAGAAAGACATTGAAATGTCGGTCACAGAGAAAGATAAATCCTCTTAGAAAAGAGATCAAGTACTCGAGAAATTGGTGAAGCTGAGGCAGACATTCAAAATTGAAGCAAAACTTGCATGCTATTGGAGAACAGGAGAAACTACTCTCAGCCAAAAAAAAGAATACACTGCAACTGATTGATGCCACTGACAAGGATCTGCATGATGAAAAAGTATTGGGAAACAGACTCAGAGCACACTACCACTCTCTTATTGAGAAAGAGAAAACATTGAAGAGCTCTGTCTCTTCTGATTCTGATCTTGTCAACCCTTGTCTATTGTGTGCGGTCATTGAGATTTGGAATTCAGCAAACTCTAAAAATCAAATTAAAAATGTCTGACAAAATTGGAGTGGTCACCGAGAAGAGGCGTGGACGCCCTGCAAAAACCGCTGCAGAAGTCACAGCAAAACCTGTAGAGGAGAAAGAGGTGAAGGAGACTAAAGAGGTAGCAGCAAATAAAACAACAGTGGCTTGAATATGTGCTTTTACCTATAATATAATCCTCTAACTTCTTCCTTTTAATCACCTTTCAACTTCAACCTTATAATACGGCGTTTCACCGTTTGAGGTTGTGCATCAGGCTTTTGAAAACTGGAGACATTGTTCGAAGATTATCGATTTGGATAGGATTACTATCAAGTCACCAGAATTAAATATATTGTATTGGATTTTTTTTCAAAAGGTTAGTACTTTTTGAAATTTCTCCTTGATTGCAAATATTCGTGAGGATGGGTAGTAAGTTACTATTGATACAACTCATTACCTTATGTTCTCTCACCACTGCCATGTTCAATAATACTGAAAAGATTCAATGAAATGAAAAAACTGTAAGGGGCAAAAACATGTCACAATAATTGATCAAACATCATTTCAGTGATATGAACCATTTTGATAACATTCGCATTTGTAAATAATATTTGCAAATATCATTGACAGTTCAAATTTATTTATCTTTTTATTTATTTATATTTTTCACAAAAAGAACTGATTGGGAGAGAAAAACTAAGGATACTCCTTGTACTATTTCTCTTCCAAATTTAGATAGCATTTTAAAAGTTCAAAAATAAAACAGATAAGACCGTTTCATCAGATTGAACATGATGAGATAGCAAATGCATGACTGATTTATCAATTTGTTCATTTTATCTAGTCCTGAAGTATAAAAATCACCAATACCTACATTATTAGTATTCTTATCACTGTGATAATTTCTGTCAAGAGAACTTATCATACGGTAGTTGATGAAAATGATAATGTAATGTTTGTTAGATCCACTTTACAGAGTTGATTCACTCACAATGGAATACAGTATGAAAAATCAGGGTTTCAGCCTATAAATGTTTTATTCCAAACTCTAATCAAGTCTGAAATGAATTTACATTAGCCTATAATATTCAACCAATATACACAGTAGCATAACAAAAACAATTGAAGCTCAGTAAAATCTTACACAGGAAAGTCTGCGTTCTTAAAAATGTGATACTGGACTATCAACCTTGGGAATATTCTCTGAGGTATGAGAAACAACAAAAAATAGTAGGCCTATTAACTCAAGAGATTCAAAACATGTGATAGAAAGAATTTATTCATTGATTCTAGATCAAATATGAATGCAAAAAACAACACAGTTCTTCAGTTCTTCACACCCTTCACGGTGAAGAATGCTCATTTTTTTAAAAAATGTGTGGTATTTGAAGCACATGATTAGAAGAGCAAACTTATATAGTTCTGCTTGTAAGATGAAACTAGGCTGTGGATGTTTGACAATATTCAATATATGTTTCATTCGGAATCACCTTATTTAGAACACTGTAGGCCTTTATTCATAAATAATAAAATTCTGACAGTAATAAATCAGTACATTTTATATTCTGTTTTGTTATACACTAAGGAGAATCTGCATCGTTATCAATGAAGAAATACTGTTCACTCTGTTAATACCAGAAACAATAGACAGATCTATATCCAATACCAAAGATTGTCTAAATCTTCAAACAGTTTTGAAGCAGTTGGGCAAAGGTGTATAATAAGTTACCGCTGCACCTCCAACAAACACCCCTAAAACTGTTCAAATTGAAGGTGCACGATTGGCTGGCAAAAAATCCTTTTATAAATTAAGTGAATTTTACGAGAGCAGAATCAGCATACCTTAATTCTTATTGTTAGCACGTATGAACTAGCTGCTTAATTTTGTAATATTGTCTTTGTTATTTGTAATATTTGGAAAAGTAATCTAAATAGCAATGTAATAGTAACAATGTGTCTCTTAATGTGTGACTGTCTATTTCATGTTCTATTTGTGTGACTTTGTCTTGTGCTTTTTTGGCTGGCTGACAATAAAATTGAATTTTTTTTTTTTTTATCATCATAATAGTCAGGAGCATGCATAACACAAAACAATTTGAAAGACACAAAGAAGAACTATTCAAACCCTTGGTAAAAAGAGACAGTACAAGATAAGCAAAGCTAATAACCAGAAATTGCAACATTAATAAGTTACCGTGCCTTAATATAAGTAAAAAATAAATTGGAAAAAGGGGTGAAAAATTGAGAAAAAGATTGAGACGTTTTACTGCATAAAGTAATGATCCACAAAATGAGTTGCATCAAACCAATACATTTTCATTTACAAAACTTTCAATCAAAATAGGAAATTAAAATCATCGAAAAAACGAACGAATGATTTTTAATTGATTGACAAAGATTTTAATGGAAATTTATAATTGACTGCTAATACTCTCTAGGACTAAACCTGTTTATACTAAATTGCCAAAAGAGCATTAATTTCTAATATTTTATCAAACATTACTATGTGAATAAGGTATACATTTTAATTTTAGTCTCACCTACAGTTCACGGTACCGTGGGTCTGAGCCCTCAAAATATGATTTGGAAGTTCATTTCAAATTTACATAGAAATGGAAAACCAATAACTCGAGGGAAATTTTGGTGATGGATTGGACAGTGCAGTGATTAATTCATTCATTCTTCTGTTTTATTTTTATCAAGTTAATTTACCGGAATTGTCTAATTAATATAATAATCACGAAGTAAATTAAATTTCATTGATTCCCTTAAAGCCTTCTGATAAGTACTTTTGGTTTTTATCTTATTGTGAATCGAAATTCACCTAAGGGTCCTTATAATGTAATTTTAGAGTAATTCGAATGGACTCACCGATTCTACGAGTATTTCCACTGATATTACTCAGCCGTTAGAGCATTATTCTCGTTCCATGAGCACTATAACACTCATAATATTACAGTTTAATTCTTTTGAGAATTTTCACATTCGATTTTCGAATTTATAGCCAACAAGTCACTACCACCGCTCACTACTGATGTACAACCAGAGTCGCTAGTTGAGTCCGAGTCTACTGCTAGAGTTATCAGGAGAGAGTACCGTTGTAAAAGGAGATAAGGCCGATACCCTTCCCCAAAGTTGATAGAGGGAGGGAATAAGCACCTTCATTTTGTGAGTGAGATTAAATAATCTCAATGAAACAAAATCCAGTTGGGCAATTCCAGAGAAACACAGTGAGAGAGGAACATAATAAATTAACAATATTTTTCACTTTTTGTGTAGTTGAGAAGTTGATATTGTGGTAATTATTCATATTGAATGAAAAAGACTAAGAAATTGTCAAAAAAACCACTGATTTATTGATAATTAGAAAGACCGGTTTCGGTTATTACACCATTGTCAATCTCTGATAAACTCTCAGCTTTTTGACAATTTTTTAATCTTTTTCATTCAATTAACAATATAATTTTATACAGATGTCTGTAAACCTAATTTATATTTTGAATCCATGTTTTTCAATAACTGGGAAAGTTTTACCATGGGGAGAAAGTAGTATCAATTGATTGGAAACTTCCATTTAATGTATCTACTAAAGAGTTGAAGTATGTATATATATATATATAATATATATATATATATTATATATATATATATATATATATATATATATATATAATACTACAGTGTAGTATTCATCATTGTTGATTCAAATTTCGAAGCTACATTTATTAATTATTTCATACAGCTTTTTTATTGTGAATAAAGCTGTAAGATGCACCCCGCAACCTCTCTGCATCTCTTGAAAAGCCGATCCAGTCGAAACTAAGACCTCAGCTTCGCTTAGGACAATAATTATTTTATTATATAAAACACTTCCATAGTTTGCTGGTGTTTGATATGTGTAAGAGGGATATCTTTCTTGTTTTATCAGCTTGATGAATTTCGATATTTCATAATAATTGAAATATCTTGCACAGCTAACGTGATAATTTTGAAATCTCTCTTTTTATCAAATATGAATTTTCATATTCCATAATGATAGATTTATTAGGAGTTTCAGGTAATCCAGTGACAATTACGTTGTCACGGTGAGTGTACATTAATTCAAAGTCCGCTATTTGTTTTTTAACGAGCAGATTTCCGTTTTCAAGTTTTCATTCACACTCTTCACTTTTTTCTTTTAATCTTAACAGTCTTTCATTCAATTCATTTCGAAACTTATCGAACTTATCCGACAAGAACTCAACAGATAATTTTTCATATCTTGAAAGTCAGTGAGAGAAGTAGGATATTTGAGACTGTATAATATTTTTAGTCTTGCAAGAAACGCATTTTCATTTAGATCTTTTTTCAGCAGACACTTTTCTAATGTTATTATCGCTTATAGACTGACACAAAAAATAAACACTGCTCTTGCATCACTGCACGCAATCAACTACATTCATATATTGCATTTATCGAACTGCATTTCAGATTACTAAACTTCACTGTAACAATTGATCGATAGTAACATTGATCGATAACGATGTTCTCTGTTCCTTGTCCGTGTCTGACGACGAACTAATCAGCAATTAATTATTTGTAGAACCGCATCATAGTACTTTTTTGAGATCTTTTAAATGTAAAATAACATTTAAAACAACTTGTTTCGATGCTTACATCATTTTCAAGTTGAAAAAATACAACATCTAATAGCTTGAAAGCAGCATCCAGTTTGCTTAGGTTTCAGTTTGCTTCAGTGGTATTAACAAATCTTTCATGTCGCAATCCATTCAAATAGTTTCAATCTTTTTAATTCTCAGAAAAATGACGTTATCAAATGTGAGTAGGCAAGATCAGGGCAATGGACAGATTAGCTTCGTATTATGCAATTATTAACGGTTTGAACTATTTGAATCATTGAAGACAATGTATATTTCAGTAGTATTAACAAATCTTTCATGTCGCAATCCGTTCAAATGGTTTCAATCTTTTTAATTCGCAGAAAAATGACATTATCAAATGTGAGTAGGCAAGATCAGGGCAATGGACAGATTAGCTTCGTATTATGCAATTATTAACGGTTTGAACTATTTGAATCATTGAAGACAATGTATATTTCAGTAGTATTAACAAATATTTCATGTCGCAATCCGTTCAATGGTTTCAATCTTTTTAATCGCAGAAAAATGACATTATCAATGTGAGTAGGCAAGATCAGGGCAATGGACAGATTAGCTTCGTATTATGCAATTATTAACGGTTTGAACTATTTGAATCATTGAAGACAATGTATATTTCAGTAGTATTAACAAATATTTCATGTCGCAATCCGTTCAAATGGTTTCAATCTTTTTAATTCGCAGAAAAATGACATTATCAAATGTGAGTAGGCAAGATCAGGGCAATGGACAGATTAGCTTCGTATTATGCAATTATTAACGGTTTGAACTATTTGAATCATTGAAGACAATGTATATTTCAGTAGTATTAACAAATATTCATGTCGCAATCCGTTCAAATGGTTTCAATCTTTTTAATTCGCAGAAAAATGACATTATCAAATGTGAGTAGGCAAGATCAGGCAATGGACAGATTAGCTTCGTATTATGCAATTATTAACGGTTTGAACTATTGAATCATTGAAGACAATGTATATTCAGTAGTATTAACAAATATTTCATGTCGCAATCCGTTCAAATGGTTTCAATCTTTTTAATTCGATGAAAAATGACATTATCAAATGTGAGTAGGCAAGATCAGGGCAATGGACAGATTAGCTTCGTATTATGCAATTATTAACGGTTTGAACTATTTGAATCATTGAAGACAATGTATATTCAGTAGTATTAACAAATATTCATGTCGCAATCCGTTCAAATGGTTTCAATCTTTTTAATTCGCAGAAAAATGACATTATCAAATGTGAGTAGGCAAGATCAGGCAATGGACAGATTAGCTTCGTATTATGCAATTATTAACGGTTTGAACTATTTGAATCATTGAAGACAATGTATATTTCAGTAGTATAACAAATCTTTCATGTTGCAATCCGTTCAAATGGTTTCAATCTTTTTAATTCGCAGAAAAATGATATTATCAAATGTGAGTAGGCAAGATCAGGCAATGGACAGATTAGCTTCGTATTATGCAATTATTAACGTTTGAACTATTTGAATCATTGAAGACAATGTATATTCAGTAGTATTAACAAATATTCATGTCGCAATCCGTTCAAATGGTTTCAATCTTTTTAATTCGCAGAAAAATGACATTATCAAATGTGAGTAGGCAAGATCAGGGCAATGGACAGATTAGCTTCGTATTATGCAATTATTAACGGTTTGAACTATTTGAATCATTGAAGACAATGTATATTTCAGTAGTATTAACAAATCTTTCATGTCGCAATCCGTTCAAATGGTTTCAATCTTTTTAATTCGCAGAAAAATGATGTTATCAAATGTGAGTAGGCAAGATCAGGGCAATGGACAGATTAGCTTCGTATTATGCAATTATTAACGGTTTGAACTATTTGAATCATTGAAGACAATGTATATTTCAGTAGTATTACAAAAATTACAACAAATATTTTTGATCTGCAATTCAAATCTGAAACGCGTGATCTGGAGTCAGCCATTTTTGGTAGCCGCTCAGCTGATATAATTGTTACAACTTTTGCCGATAGATAGTGCAATCGGCAGTGCCAATCAGCCGACCGGTTTTTAGTTTTAGATTTTAGGTTATGTTGTTAGGAAACATTGTCACCAATACCTAAGTTTTTAAAATGATTTTATTTGCAGTTTCTATAAAAAAATGTAGATGGAGGAAAAATGTTGTGTACATCACGAGCGAAAAATACTTTTTCTCCCTCAGGAAAATTGTTGAAAATTCTTCAAACTTTTTCCCACAGGGAGAAAAAGTCATACTTTTCACTCTTGATATACAAATAACTATTTCTAGAGGTATAAATATGAAAAAAATCAGATAATATTTTGGATATTGTAAGTTTTGACATTCAGTGTTGGATAATGTTAGTTTCGACTCCAAACCATGTGGATATTGTATAGTTTTGATTCCAAAAACTGGCTTTCGATATTGTTATTTTTGACAACAACATCTTGCTTGGCATGGTGGTTTCTTTAAAATCTTACTACTAAGCCAGAAGAAATACATATTTACACCCTTATTGCAGATACTAGGTATCTAAATGAAAATGGTAAATGAAAATGAATTATTAAATAAAATTTGTGTTTTTATTGTTCCATTTATAGAATTGTCTCAATTGGCCATTAGACCTTTAATGATAATTATATGAGTAGGTATATTCTGAAAATATTACAAAAAAATAAAAATAATTCTGGTTAGTCTACAAAATAATCATTATTGAGTGTCCCACAATGGAAGCCTGGTGGCCTTTCCTAAATCATCATCTGGTCACTCTTTTCATCTTCACAAATGCATTCACAAACATCCACAACTGGCTCAACCTGCTGAAGTTCTTGAGGTCTCATTACAGCATTATCATCTACAACCATTTTAAAAAATGTAAGCTCCTCAATGCTCCTCCAGTCGTCACCATAATGTTTTTTAGCACTGATCGACATCCTTTTTTCTCTCTGGCTGACAACATTCTTTTCTATTATGTCTGGATGTAGATCTAATGTAGTTTTCCAGTTTTCATTAAACTTCTGTAATTTGTTGACTGCTGGTCACTGTTGTATGTAACTTCACCTCTCACTAATTTTTTGGAACGTTTCATTACTATCCGTTGGCATTTTGATATTTTTAAATGGAAATGTTTTGTTTCCTTCATGTTATGGCTGTTGTACGGAAATCATGCACTTAGTGCATAGATAGAACACTTCCATAGTTTACACTGTTTTCAGAAATGTTGTGGACCTTATCCATGATGAGGTGAAAAATGTTTGTGAATTGTATAATTACTTTTTCACGTTCCATAGTTGTGTTAACTGTTGTTCCCTTATGGATATATCATCGAACTAGGCCGAAATCTATCAAATAGACTGGTTCTGGTGTTTGATGTTGCTGATAAGAGGGATATGGATATCTTTTCTGTTTTATCAGCTTCATGAATTTTCATATTTCATAATAATTGAAATATCTTGCACAGCTGACGTGATTATTTTCAAATCCAGAGCCTCTGATATTGTAAATTTGAAACCTTGCTTATTGTTCTTAAAAGATATATCAGTTCAGCAATCTACTTCCAGCTGCTGAGAGTTAATACAGTTTTTGTCAATACAGAAACTGTTTTTAAATGAAGATCTTTGATCAGAGGATCATGGCAAGGACTATTAGAAGGAACATTGTATGACATGCATCTGTCGACATCACTGCTGGGATTGTTCTATTGTTACAATTTGTCATTGAGTATTTATTTACCCGCCATTTAGCTATTTATCAGTTATGGGTCTCCTAAGAGCTGGTTTCCGAGCTTGGCATTTAGCTAAGTTCTAGACTTTAAACAGCTGGATCAGAAAATTGGCTTTCCGAAAGAGGTCGTAGTCGTAGTCATAGTCATAGTCACATTTAACTTGTATTTCGAGATACTAGAAATTGAACATAAAATAAAGAGAAAATAGTGTAAAGTTTCGGCTATTTTGAGCGAAGTGAGGTCTAAGATTCAAGTCGACGGTTTGGCATTTCTCTTGATGTTTAAATGTTTATATGCTTTTATGTTGCGCATTTACGGCGAAACGCGGTAATAGATTTTCATGTAATTTGACAGGTATGTTCCTTATTAAATTGCGCGTCGACGTATATACAAGGTTTTTGAAAATTTTGCATTTCAAGGATAATATAAAAGGAAAAAGGAGCCTCCTTCATACGCCAATATTACCGTAAAAATCAGACTATAGAATTATTCATTATAAATCAGCTGTCTAGTGGACTATAATACTACCCGTTCAAAAACATCAAACATCTTGAAAATGTATCTTTCCATTAACGTTAGTAGACTGTTGACTATAATACTACCTGTTCAAAAACATCGAACATCTTGAAAATTGTATCTTTCCATCAGCGTTGTAGACAGTTGCAGCCAGACCTGATAACAGCGCTCACACTCACTTTCCGGGACGACACGTCACGGTACGATATAGGACAGAAAGCTCTATGTTTATTAAAGATTTTTTCTAGACATTTTTAATTGATAAAATTAATTATTTATCAATTTTTGAGAAAACATAACAACAGGTCAATGTAACTCACTTAGCGCGAGGTCTACTGTTCACAGAACTTGTAGTTTAGGAATGTTTCATTTCGTCAAGGAAAAACGTTCCCAATTATAAAATAAGAAAATAAAGATTTATTTTGCTGCAACTATTTACTGCGACTAAGTCCCGTTTTTGAAAGCTAATTTTCTGACTCCAGCTGTTTAAGTCTAGAACTTACCTTAATCCCGAGCTCGGCAACCGGCCCTAAGAAATTCCAACTAAGCCGGGAATGATGTCAATCTTGGTTTTGGTTCTCATGGACTGAGCTCACTTGATAATATTGGAGAGTGTAAAATTTGGTGAGAACCTATGAGAATAAAGAGGAATGAATAACTAATTATACAAATGTTATCTTATAATACTGATGAGTTTCCATTCAAAATTGTTTTGATGAATGGTGATGGAAGCACAGCTGCAGGGAATGAGTCTCAGTGCCGTTCTGTGGTCGCTGATGCTTGGTTCACATGGTTCACAAATAGAGTCATCAATGATCACAAAGAGATTTCAAAATTTGCTGAATGGACACTTGAAACTTCAAGTATTCCGAAAAATTAATTTTGAAAAAACATAGAAATTGAGTGCTTGAAAGTAGAATTTGATTACATTTATTCAAAATAAAATTGCTTTGTTTTTCAAATTGATCTTTATCACTACTTGTAATCATGAGGTAAAATCTAAGCTGATGATTTCAGCTGGTGAATACGATTATTGTTTGAGATTATTGACAAAATTAATGCTTAAGGAGCAGAAAGACATGTTTTAATGATGGAACATGGAAGGTTGCAGATCACTGTTCGCCAATTGAAAATTGCCAATAAATTATTCTTAGAGAATATTTCCTAAGCTTTTTTGAAAATTGTATTTTAGATTGGCTCTCATAGCATTTGATCCCGGTTAAAATTTAATTGGCCTTTGTGCTACCGGGTTATGGGGAGGTCTGCATTTAAAATGCCAAATAGCTGTTATTGTCTCATCAACTGTGAAAATAACTGTAATATAGTAGTTATACACTTCTTCTATTAATTTCTTATGGACGAAATTTCTTATGGAACTTCTAATATCCCACTATGCGTTTAGAGACAAACAGTTTCCTGGAAGGTCTCATTTCAACTTTGAATTTTGAAATCAAAAGATTGACCATTGATAAAACGTGAGTGATTGAAACAAGATATCTTATACATAACTGCTGATATGAATTGCTGATAATGAATTCTGGTGTGTTGTTGTTTTTACTAGTGTATCATTTTCCATGTAAACTGGAAATCTCAGTTAACCTCTAAATAGATAAAAATGAATAGTTCCCCCATTTACTGTTGAATTCTCTTCTGGCACAATCGAATCTCCAATTTATCAGCAAAACGGTTAACATAAGGTCGCGTCGATCTTTGATCAGAGGATCATGGCCTGGACTATTAGAAGGTACGGTACAGTACGTTGTCACGCTTACACTTGTCATCATGGGGATTGGTCTATTGGCCCAATTTTTTGTCTCTTTCCTTTACCAATCACATGATACATACGTGAACAAACCAGATCGAAAATTAACTTTCTGTCATTGCTATAAAAGAATTATGATGTAGATAGATCATGATCAAAAATTAACTGTATGTCATTGCTATAAATGAATTCTGGTGTGTTGTTTTTACTAGTGTATCTTTTTGTAGTTGTTATTGTACTAATTTACAAGATTGAATAGATTAATGGATTCTACTAAACACACAACTGTAATATTTTAATGAATAAGTAATATTTTATAGGTACTGTAATATACATTATAATAGTGCAGTTTTCACTGTAATATTTTTAAGATCATTATTAAATATAACTGTGAATGGCCATTTTTACACTCAGAGATTGTCGAATGACACACAGAAAAAACCTCTGATTGGCTGATTCTCACCAACAGCTTATTCTCAGCCAATGATTGGACGTTCTGGGTGTCGGCTGACAATAGATGAGTGTGAAAACGGCTTGTGTTCCATTATTATGTATTTTCTGATAATTTATAAGAATATAGGTAATGTTCTCAATACGATTACTGTACTTTGAAATGAAGAAATTCTGTCGGTATGTTCATAGCATGTTATTGGATTCATTATAATATTTTATATAGAAAAAACTACATAGTACCTTTTTATATAAACACAACTAGTTTTATTTAGCTTTCAAGCCATTTTCAAGCGTCCATTTTTCAAAATCAATTATTTTCAAGTAAAAAAAAATTTTTTATATTTTTTATATTTATGTTTAGTGTTCCACTAAACTATATTTTATTCTTTTTAGATCGTTTTGTATATTTTTTAAAATTTTATCATTTTCTAATATTGGTTCACTTTTCATTCACCATCACTCAAAATTCAAAATGTTTTTAGTGCCGTGAACGAATACATGTTATTGACAAAGTCACCAGGTAAACATTATACATACATTATACATGGATTATACATACACTTTGCATACTCAAAAACAGAGAAATATTATCACAGCAAACAGTTCCGGTATATTCATAACAATAATTACAGTCATATTCCAATCCATTATTTAAGAACTCCTTAAGCTGTGTTTTCGTAACGGGCAGAAGCAGAATCGATTGCAGCGCACCAAGCGGGCAGAAACAGTAATACTCAAAGAACTAGTTCTTTGACATGAATTTTGCTTTATGTGTTATGGGTAGGTAATGAACTTTTTGGGTTGTTCAAAAGGTAATTCTAAGATGATTATTGGATATTTGATTCAATAAAGTGAATTAATTGCTTTTTATAACTCAGATAACTTTTCCACAATTATTAGTTACTTCAATTATGCTAAATTTTATGCTTTATAGGCATGTCAATCAATGAGTTAACTTTTCATTTCCTATGCTTGAAATTTGTAGGGGTAAATTATTTGAAGTACTAATTGTATTTCATTATTAATAAGATATATTTTATTAACTAGAAGCATTCCATTATAATTAAGATATTATTATTATTTATTAACTAGAATCAATTGCCTTCAGAGTCAATGCATGTTCTTTGAATCACATCGTCTATAGGTAGGCCTACCTACTTGTATGAGTACCGTATTCAACTTCAAATGCCTATTGAAGCTCTATCGAAAAAAATTCAAATTAATAAATAAGTGCTTTACTTTTGGCATTTTTTGGAATCTACGGGTTATATTACACCAAGAGAAATAAATATTGTAAACGTTTCTTAGGCATTTTATTTTAGCGTCCCTTTTTGATCATTGGATAGGTACGGTCCCGGCTGATATACTTAATAAGAATCGTGAGGCCCATTGACTGCCTAAATCAATATGCCTTCTCAGGCAAGGTTCAATTGGGGACTCCTCACCAGTAAAAGCTATACGAATCTTAAAAATTTTATTATATATTACTTGTGACGTTATTCTTTATATTTAAATAACGATTTGCCTCCTGCTTGGCATCAGTCGGTAAGCATGAGATATTTGATATAATCATATAATTAGGTCGTGGTTTTTTAATAGGATTCAGTCTCATAAAAATCTTTCTGGGCCTAGGTATGGGCTTCTCCTATAACTCTTGTAATTCAATAAAAATAAATATATATAAATATGATACTTATACTATAGTGTTGAGGAATAAAAATAAATTGCACACCATAAACATTTCATACATATATTAAACAATAAATGCAAAAAATAGATCGAGGCAAAAATATATAAGAGCGATAAAAAATATAATATAAAACTAGAACAATAATTGAAATTAGTAAAATATCACAGGCTAAACTTTATATTCTAGATTTATGGCACGAATCATTACCATGTGCCTTTATCTTAAAATCATATGCATTCTTTTGCATGTAGCTGCGATATAAGCTTGCTAATACTTGTCGACTTGGACAATTCATTAAAAAATATGTTCTTTAAGATCAACTTGATAAATTACCACTAATAATCCAAATTATATATATTAAAATCTCTAGTACTTAGTAGATTTCTTTGTATCGAATTATATTTATCTCAGGGTGCAAGATTCAGGAGATTTTTTGTATCGAATATATATTTTATCTCAGGGTGCAAGATTCGGCACCTGACGGAATAGGTAGAGCCATTCATCTAGTGAATTAGAGCTACTGTATAACAAACTATCGCAAATTATATTGCAAAAATGAAGAGCATATTAATGTATTTTAATAGCCTAGATTTTACTTCTTTGGTCCAATGGAATTTTCTGAAATGTATTGATCTATATTTTTTCTTCAATAAAATACCTTTAATACTAATTTTATTTGCGCAAGTATTACTCTTATTAATTTCTTAATTTATAATAAAAACCCTTTCAACGAGCTAGCTTTGATTATTAGATTAATTCGAAGCACTAGGGCGCCCATCACTAATTCAATATTATCACTCACGTGTCGAAATCTTCTTGTAAGCCGCCGATGTCGATCCAACTCCATGTGGTCCTGGAATATGGTAGCTGGAATCGTCTCTCCAAGGGGTTATAAATTTATTTGAAATTGAAAATGACTTCTGCTTTACAATAGCATCACGAAGTCTTTTAAGAAATTTAATAATTTGATTCAACTTTAACTTTTACAAAATTATTAGCAAGGTACTACGCTCTAAAATATTTGGGGTCCTCTCATGGTGGCATTTGTGGCGAGTGCTGGTTCTCCTTTCTCAATTTTACAAATCTTATTTCCGACTTTCAAATTAACATAAAATTTGAATATCTTAGTCCTCCG
>NW_024092619.1:0-15587 GCF_014356525.2 Nilaparvata lugens | reverse complement strand
GCTTTTGAGTTTTTTGTGCTGGTGTGTTCTTGTTTTTTATAGTTATTTTTGCATAAGTAGGAGTTATCTGATTGTGTAAGCATTTGAGGTTGTAGGATATGGCTGATGATGTTTTTCATAACCTTAATTCTTGTAGTTCTGTAGGTGTGGATGAGTTTTGTCCTTTCGGCAGAAATTTGGTGTTGGTTATCCATCTTGTTTCCACTATTATTATCACTATTAAATTTTATAAAACTTTAAAGTGAAAAAGCACTCACATTATTTGATGTGGCGACGTCCGTTTCGTGCTGGTATCCCCCAAATTGAACGCCCTACCCAAGATCCACAAACCTGATGTACCCATTCGACCTCTAATTAACCACACACAAGCCCCGGCCCACAACCTAGCAAAACATCTAGATAAAACAATAAGACAACATATAACATTCCATGAACACACTGCTGTAAAAATAACATAGAACTAACAAACAAACTTCAAAAAATCCAGATTCCACATAATTCAACATTGGCTTCATTTGACATCTCCAATCTGTACACCAATGTACCTATACAGGAGACAATAAAATACCTAGAAGATATGCTACAATCAAACAACACCCCACAGGACATTATGCAAGAAATAATAACTCTAACCAAACTTGTAACCTCACAAAACTATTTTGAATTCAATAGTAAATTTTATTTTCAACCCCATGGCCTCCCTATGGGATCACCCATATCTTGCATTCTAGCAGAGATTTTCATTCACACTATAGAACAAAAACACATCCTACACAACCATGATCCCAAATCACACATCCAATCCAATAGAATACTCACTTGGTTCCGATATGTAGATGACATATTAATACTATACAGGGGGAACAAACGACAACTTGAAACACTACACACCCACCTCAACCGCATACACCCAAATTTGACGTTCACACTTGAATTAGAAACCAACAACAGCATAAATTTCCTGGATATCACCATCACAAAACAGAACCAATCATTCAAAATATACAGAAAGCCCAAAACAACCGACACCACAATCCATTGCACTTCAAATCACCCTATGCAACACAAACTTGCAGCCTACAACCACATGCTATACAGATTAATAAATATCCCAATGACAACCACAGATTACAACACTGAACTGCACACAATAAAATATATTGCACAACAAAATGGATACAAACCCTCAATGATTGACAAACTACTACAAAAAATTAAAAACAACAAGAACAATCCACAAAACTCTGACAAATACAACACTGATAATCATACAGCATTCGTCACCCTCACATACCACAACAATAAAACTTACAAAATAGCAGCATCATTCAAGAAAATAAAATACAAGGTTGCATACAGAACAAAAAACTCACTGAAAAAACTCTTGTCCCCACACAACACCTCTCAAAATCAATACAATAGACCAGGAATTTATAAGCTAAATTGTAGAGATTGCAGCAAATTCTACATAGCTAAAACAGCTAGAAATTTCAATATAAGATTCAAAGAACACACAAGAGCCATTACCCATCCGTCCTCCCATTCCACCTTTGCAGAACACATTATCTCCACTGACCACACACACCCTGACATAGACAACAACCTCGAAATACTCCACTATTCCCACAAAAACAGAAAATTAAATGTTCTAGAACAGTTTTAAATATACAAACACACCAAACAGTATTCTAAATGACCAAATCAACTTTTCCTCCCACACCCTGTTTGACAAACTCATTTAAATATCCTCCATTAACCACCAAAACTCCCCTCCACCCCAACCAAATTTCACCCTCATAACCTTAAACACTTCAGTTCCTGTTTGGCTTGAAAATGTGCGATACCAGCACGAAACGGACGTCGCCACATCAAATAATGTGAGTGCTTTTTCACTTAAAAGTTTTATAAAATTTAATAGTGATAATTATAGTGGAAACAAGATGGATAACCAACAACAATATTCATTTAGTTGAGTTTTGCACATTCTATACATAACCCAATGTTGCAATAGTTTCAATCATAATAAAACAACAAATTCTTTACAAACAATAAATTGTAATTTATTCAGGTACTACTACTAAAATAAATAAATAAATAATCATTTTATTTGTTCATGGACCAGCCATACAAATACAGAAATACAGTTAAATAGAGATACATGCACAATTATTCTATAATTCCAACAATAACCTCCAATAGAAATGAATTCTAAAGTAAAGTGTCAGTTCGTGAGAGAGCACGATTTCACTCTCTATGTCTGTTATAAATGTCTCCACTCCATGTGGATTATCAAACAATCAAGACTTATAGAATATTACTGCATAACTGAAAATTTATAACATGAAATATTGTATCAAGACATCAATGGAACAATTATAATTTAAATAAATACTTAAAGAACACAGCAATATCACAATTATAGATCAAACAATACTTCATAGCATATTACCAAAATTTACAGGAACATTAACATTACATTATAATACTACTTTGGATTGGAACAGGTACTTTAGGACAGGTACATTACTTAATAATTTTAACTACAAGGTTTCAAGCTATTGAATAAACTTACAGGCATTCTAATGAGTATAATGATGGTAGTTAAGTCAGAACGATTGATTTACAATAAGACTACACTAAACTTGGGTGGAAATTCAATTTTTCAAGCCAAACAAAATGTGATTAATTTACTTGGGGCATGCAATAGCAATCATCACACATATTTTATATGAGTTACAGGAAATCCCACTTGTGAAATCACGTACTCAAGTATCAACACTACAAATCAAGAAACGAATGTCAATTGCTTTTTCTACATAAAGGAATACTCTATTTATTTTCCTCTCACTCAAATTTGATAGAAGTACCATTACTTTGTCGGCATCTGACACAACATTTTGGATGAATTCGCCAAGAAAGTAGGAACGAATAGAGTTATACATTGGACAGCGTACTAAGAAATGTTCTATATCTTCTCTCTCACGAATATTACAAATAGGACAATTCGACATACAGTTCAATTTTGTACCTCTATTATTAACATACAAGTATATAGATACATTAGTGGCCATTCGCAATTGAGTGATACAACGGACTTTGACAATGGGCATTTGGAATCCAAGCTGCTCACCCATCTTGAAATTAGGATTTAATTCTCTATAGTGAGGGCAATTCATAGAGCTGAGTGCTGCTCCTACATCTTCCGCATACAAACTATCTGCGTGATTTCTGAACAAGATTCCCTGTACAGCCTTCAACCTGTGAAAGAGGTCAGCTCTATCTCCCCATGCAATTACGATACCCTGATCACCGCACTTTTTCTGGAGATGAGACAACCATCCCGAGGCTCCATGTATATTGTTCTGCTCCAGTGCACAGTCCAACAACACCGAGAAACAGAGTTTAGGGTATCTACACTCAGACATCTGTAGGACCCTTAAAAGAAAACCAAAAGTTCTCTTCAATAGAATGTGACTGAGCCTCAATCTGCCCAATTCCAAACGTACCGCCCAACTCGGTGATGTGACATTCAACAGAAGAACACGTTTCAGAAAATACAACTGTGCTCTTTCCAAAACGTCAGCACAACCAAGACCCCAAACTTCAGAGCCATACAGAATCGAAGGCAGCACTACCGCATCGTAGAGTTTCATCTTAGCATCCCATGTGTCAGACTTGGCTCTTCGAAGAACCTGGACGACTGACTCTCCAGTAATTCTCGCCTTCCTAATTAAGCCTTCACAGAATTTCCGGAAGCAACCCGACGCATGAAAGTCTACTCCAAGGTACCTATATCTGCTGACTATCTCTACTTCCTCACTGCGATAGTGAAATGATAAAACTTTTTTGCGGCCCCTAGCATGGAAAGGTACAATTTTTGTTTTTTCAATATTGACAGTCAGCTTCAGGGATTCACAGTAGTCGGAAAGACAATTTAGCTTGTTACGCAGGTCCACCTCACTATCTGCAAAGATGACAATATCATCAGCAAACAGTAACATCAATATGTCAGTTTGGTTTTTCAATGGAATGCCATGGAAGCCTCTTCCCCTGAAAAAGGACTCAATATTTCTCAAATAGCAGGAGAACAAAAATGGACTAAGTGAATCCCCCTGCAACACTCCTTTTGTAACTTCAATGGGGTCTGAAGTCCTATTCTCGCTTCTCACAACCAATGAAGCCCTGTCATAAAGTCCATTCAACAGCCTTATCATTTTACTGCTGACTCCACACAACCTAAGCTCGTCCCATAGAAGCCCATGAGGAACAGAGTCGAATGCAGATTGGAAATCGACAAATAAAGCAAAAAGTTTGCGGCGTCTAACCTTTATCTGGTGGAAAACAACTGTATGCAAAACAAATATATTGTCCAGACATCCACGCCCTCTCCTAAATCCACTTTGACACTCAGGCAGTATGTGACATTGATCAGCCCACTCTGACAGCCTTATCTCTAATGCATGTGTGAAAAGTTTTGTGATATTATTCAGCATTGCCAATCCTCTATAGTTATTAGGGTTGTCCTTATCTCCCTTCTTATACAGAAAAAACATGACAATTTTAGACCATTCCCGGGGTACCTCCTCCATATGTACTATTTTATTGAATGAATTTAGCAAATAATCTCTCCATTGCATTGGTAGAGCCTTGAAAAATTCATAATGTATTCCGTCGACACCAGGTGTTTTTTTGTTCTTTGATTTAGATATTACCTGATCTAACTCCCACAAAGTGAATTCTCTATCCAGAAAGGGGTGTCTAGCATCACTTAACACAAACAATTGTTCCCTCTCATATTTACTGCCAAGAAAGCGTGACCAAGATTCCAAAGAAACACCGTTAACATGCTTCTTTCCACCCTTGAAATATTTAACTGCTGTCCAAAACTCATAGGGATTTTTAACGTTTCTTATGTTGTCTTTAACTTTATTTAAATATAAATCTTTTTTAATTTTGATTGTATCCCTGTAATTCTTCTTCAAATCAATAAATGCTTTCACAGCTGCATCCTCATATAACCTGGACCTAGCAAACCTGAATGCCCTGCGTACACCTCTTTTTAAAGCATTGCACTCAAGGTCGTACCAAGGTTTATTTTTAAAGCCACCAGTAAATTGTTTCCTATACATGCCAGATAAGTCAGCTGCCTCCCAGATAGATTTTGTAAAATTCTCAAAAATTAAATCAATTGAATTATTTGTATCATTGAGTTGAAGATTCAATCTAGGAGATAGCAACAACGCCTCTCTAAATGATTCGGCGCAGCGGTCCGCCCAAACCAGCCTGTAAGAAATAGTTTTATCGCTCTCAGGTTCTAATATTGAAGTTTCTAAATCATCAACCAAGTCAATATCTATCTCAATCGGCAGGTGATCAGACGATAAAGAAATATCTGAAACTGTGAACTCACGTACAGTATTAAGGTGTGCCAAATCAATCCAAGCATAATCGATAACGCTTTTGCCGTTTTCATTGATAAAAGTATAGTTTCCTGGCTTATCTCCAAAACTTCTACCGTTTAGGACGACAAACAATTCATTCTCCATTAGATTTACTAGTTTCCTACCCTTGCTATCAATTTTCTTATCTAGCGAGGACCTTTCGCTATACAAACAATTAGTAGTGTTGAATAAAAATTCATCTTCAAAAGAATTTAAGTCACCTATTCTACAATTGAAATCTCCGCCCACTATAATTGGCAGTTTTTCCCCACGAAATGAAATAATATTCTCATCGAATAATCGCTCTAGGCTATGAATACCCTCCTGCTCGAAACATTAGAAAATAGAATAATTTTTTTGTCAAAATGACGTTGGTAATCTTCATAAGAGTTGAACATTTGCAGCAAAAAAATGAGTTTGACTGGTCTGGAAGCCGCAACCTTTGATAAATGAGCCACTCCTGCTACCAATTTCGCCACGACGTCACTTGCAGAATGCTCTCTCTCATTGGTTGGGCTCTCTCTTATCGTTGTGTAAACTTTGAATCACAAATTGAATAAATATGATTTAATTAATAAATTAAGGTTGATAAATAAAGTTACTGTACTTGTAGACGTTTTCCTGGTACCCATATTTTCCAAGAGGTAATAATATAAAGTATAATAATGGTTTTTATTACATTGACGACAGTTCCTCTTGAAGAATTATCATGTTTTCATGAGAATACAGCAGATAGTTAAATTCTCTCAAAAAATTTTCATTTTTCGAGAATAAGTTATAATTTAATATGGATTCTGTTCAGTATTCACTTAATTCTGAGTCAACAATAGATATCCATCACTTACAGTAGGCCTATAGGCCTATAGTAGGCCTACTATATTTCTCTAGGGAACCCTACATAATTATTTTTGTTGGGTCTGCTCCAACATTATATTGAGCACTGTATCCCTTCCACAGGAGTAAACAGTATTATGAGTTAATACTACTCATTGCAAAAGGTGGATGGACATTGTGGTGTTTCGGATTCCATCCAAATCCAAACTGTGGATCCGTGGTGTCCCAATTGAAGCAGCTGCAGGTAGAACCACCACGAGAGGTTTGCTTCCACAAATTAAACTATTAACTATCTGCAAGAGAAAGTCAAGACCTATAAAAATACTTATTCTGGTGTTTCGGTCTCCAGCTGAACTATGGACCCATTATGTGCCAATTGGATCATCTTTTTGTGGAACTACCTCGAAAAGCTTCCACTTCAAATTAAACCATGAGGACCCATCCAAACTATTTCTATAAGATAATTCTATCCAAATTCCCCATTTCATTATTAATTTGTTGATATCCGACTGATGATTGCTACAAGTTTAGGCTTATAATTAACATTAATGATTGTCAAAAAAGAGTGAAGAACTTATCTGAAGTGTTGGAAATGGTTCATTTCAGGATTAATCCATGATGGCTGATTTTGCTTGATATCCTCTCTGCATCACGAATCCTCATCCTCTTCGATGATTGAGATCGGTGAAACTGGAAAATTAGACTTATGTGTAAACTAGAAAGAATTGATTTATGAGTAAATGATAAATAAAAACTAATAAAAGGGAGAGATATAGTTTGATTGTTGGAAAAATTTGTGTGTTGGCACATAAAGAAGAAATTTGAAAACTGAGAATTTGACAGGTGCGAACATCCCTGCACAACTCCCCCATTTTTGGATGCGTTCTTGATTCTTTCTTTTATTTATTAAGGTTTCATCATTAAGGAAAAATACGCGCTAGTAAGCTGACTGCTTATTATATGGTTTTATACAAATTTTGCAAGCTCTTGGTGTACAGATTGGAGATGTCAAATGAAGCCAATGTTGAATTATGTGGAATCTGGATTTTTTGAAGTTTGTTTGTTAGTTCTATGTTATTTTTACAGCAGTGTGTTCATGGAATGTTATATGTTGTCTTATTGTTTTATCTAGATGTTTTGCTAGGTTGTGGGCCGGGGCTTGTGTGTGGTTAATTAGAGGTCGAATGGGTACATCAGGTTTGTGGATCTTGGGTAGGGCGTTCAATTTGGGGGCTGATGGGTTTATGTTTTTGAGGTGTTTTTGTTGGTATGTGGTATAATATGTTGGGTCTGGTTGATGGCATTCTTTATTTGAGCCTGGTATTTGAGAGTGGGGTCATGTTCTAGTTCAATAATGTTGTTGTTTGTGATGAATTGCTCTACTTTTGAGTTTAGATCATCTTGTTTCATTATCACAGTGATTTGTCCTTTGTCAGCTGTAGTTATGACTAGGTTATGTTCTTGTTGTTTTTGTTGATATTTTTCATGATTTTGTAGTCAGCATTTAAGTGATTTTGTGTTTTGAAAGTGTTTTGGTTTCGGGCTATGTCTTGTCTCAAGTATTCTTGATTCTGGTATTGTGTGTTTTGTATGGCTGTTTCGGTATCAATGATTGTGTGTTTCAAGTGTGTAAATGTATTTTTAGGTATGTTTATGTTATGTTTCAATCCCTTGTTGAGTAGGTTAATCTCTAATTGATTGAAACTAACTTGTGTGGTGTTGATGGTGCGACTATGGAAAGGTTGGAAAGATTGAAGTTTTGGAGTTTGTGTATTGGACAGTTTTTCAAATTTTCGGTTGTGTTTTGTTTTGATCTTGTGTGAAATTTGATATACTAAGTTGTTAGTGTGTTCAATTACTTCCTGGAGTTCAATATAATGAAGGCTTGCACTTAATTTCAAGTGTAGTTGATAGGCAACTCGGTTCAGTTTGTCTTTAGTTCTATAGAGATGTTGTACTGTATTTTTGATGAATAACTGTTGTGCTTGCTTTTGAGTTTTTTGTGCTGGTGTGTTCTTGTTTTTTATAGTTATTTTTGCATAAGTAGGAGTTATCTGATTGTGTAAGCATTTGAGGTTGTAGGATATGGCTGATGATGTTTTCATAACCTTAATTCTTGTAGTTCTGTAGGTGTGGATGAGTTTTGTCCTTTCGGCAGAAATTTGGTGTTGGTTATCCATCTTGTTTCCACTATTATTATCACTATTAAATTTTATAAAACTTTAAAGTGAAAAAGCACTCACATTATTTGATGTGGCGACGTCCGTTTCGTGCTGGTATCCCCCAAATTGAACGCCCTACCCAAGATCCACAAACCTGATGTACCCATTCGACCTCTAATTAACCACACACAAGCCCCGGCCCACAACCTAGCAAAACATCTAGATAAAACAATAAGACAACATATAACATTCCATGAACACACTGCTGTAAAAATAACATAGAACTAACAAACAAACTTCAAAAAATCCAGATTCCACATAATTCAACATTGGCTTCATTTGACATCTCCAATCTGTACACCAATGTACCTATACAGGAGACAATAAAATACCTAGAAGATATGCTACAATCAAACAACACCCCACAGGACATTATGCAAGAAATAATAACTCTAACCAAACTTATAACCTCACAAAACTATTTTGAATTCAATAGTAAATTTTATTTTCAAC
Organism: Nilaparvata lugens; assembly: GCF_014356525.2. NCBI lineage: Eukaryota > Metazoa > Arthropoda > Insecta > Hemiptera > Delphacidae > Nilaparvata > Nilaparvata lugens. Next base: position 6,637 of record NW_024092619.1, on the reverse strand, counting down.
CCCATGGCCTCCCTATGGGATCACCCATATCTTGCATTCTAGCAGAGATTTTCATTCACACTATAGAACAAAAACACATCCTACACAACCATGATCCCAAATCACACATCCAATCCAATAGAATACTCACTTGGTTCCGATATGTAGATGACATATTAATACTATACAGGGGGAACAAACGACAACTTGAAACACTACACACCCACCTCAACCGCATACACCCAAATTTGACGTTCACACTTGAATTAGAAACCAACAACAGCATAAATTTCCTGGATATCACCATCACAAAACAGAACCAATCATTCAAAACATTCAAAATATACAGAAAGCCCACAACAACCGACACCACAATCCATTGCACTTCAAATCACCCTATGCAACACAAACTTGCAGCCTACAACCACATGCTATACAGATTAATAAATATCCCAATGACAACCACAGATTACAACACTGAACTGCACACAATAAAATATATTGCACAACAAAATGGATACAAACCCTCAATGATTGACAAACTACTACAAAAAATTAAAAACAACAAGAACAATCCACAAAACTCTGACAAATACAACACTGATAATCGTACAGCATTCGTCACCCTCACATACCACAACAATAAAACTTACAAAATAGCAGCATCATTCAAGAAAAGAAAATACAAGGTTGCATACAGAACAAAAACTGACTGAAAAAACTCTTCTCCCCACACAACACCTCTCAAAATCAATACAATAGACCAGGAATTTATAAGCTAAATTGTAGAGATTGCAGCAAATTCTACATAGGTAAAACAGCTAGAAATTTCAATATAAGATTCAAAGAACACACAAGAGCCATTACCCATCCGTCCTCCCATTCCACCTTTGCAGAACACATTATCTCCACTGACCACACACACCCTGACATAGACAACAACCTCGAAATACTCCACTATTCCCACAAAAACAGAAAATTAAATGTACTAGAACAGTTTTAAATATACAAACACACCAAACAATATTCTAAATGACCAAATCAACTTTTCCTCCCACACCCTGTTTGACAAACTCATTTAAATACTCCTCCATTAACCACCAAAACTCCCCTCCACCCCAACCAAATTTCACCCTCATAACCTTAAACACTTCAGTTCCTGTTTGGCTTGAAAATGTGCGATACCAGCACGAAACGGACGTCGCCACATCAAATAATGTGAGTGCTTTTTCACTTAAAAGTTTTATAAAATTTAATAGTGATAATTATAGTGGAAACAAGATGGATAACCAACAACAATATTCATTTAGTTGAGTTTTGCACATTCTATACATAACCCAATGTTGCAATAGTTTCAATCATAATAAAACAACAAATTCTTTACAAACAATAAATTGTAATTTATTCAGGTACTACTACTATAGTACATAGTTGTAATCTCGTTTCTCACTAACCAAGCTTTGCGCCCCCCCTGAGCATCATTCATCGCGCCCCCCTTGGGGGTCGCGCCCCACACTTTGAGAGCCACTGCATTAGAGCATTCATGTTACATGAAATTTAAAATAATGATAATATCATTATATTCATGCCAGATTTCATCAGTTTGTAAAATTTCCATGTGCCATGGAATAGGTAAAACTATCAATCAGACAATGGATATAAGCAGATCTCAAACATGTGAGGCAAGGCAATGGTTCAACAATCACAGGCTGAAATTGAATGAAGACAAAACCCAGGTATTATAGTCTGTACAAAGAAAAATGATATTAGACTTACAGACAATGCCCTAGTGAAATTACTTGGTTTCTGGATTGACAGCAAATTATGTTGGAGTGATCACTTAAGTAATGTCTGCATTAAGCTGTTACTCACTAGGGTTACTCACTTGCTGCTTAAATTGAGGAACATTGTCTCTGCAAACTACTTGCTTATACAGTATATCACGCATTGCTTCATACACATGTCACATATGGCCTCCTAATGTGGGGACACACTCCATATTGCAAGGATGTGCTACTGATTCAAAAAAGAGCTCTGAGAATAATGACGTTCTCCAATAAATTATTTGGAACATTGCAGGCCGCTGTTCAGAAAGCTTCAAATAATGACTGTTTACAGCCAATATATTTTCGTTGCATTGATGCATGTGAGGAAGAATAATGAACAAATGAAAAGGAGAAATGAGGTCCACAACTACAAAACACGGTAGCAGGGAACCTGGAAATTCCATGAACTCGATTGACAAGCAACAGAGGAGCTTCCAGATAGCAGCATTGAAGATCTTCAAAAAACTTCCCACCGATGTTCAGGAGATTCGAGAAAGCCCTGAAAACCCAACTTCTTGAGCGGCCCTTGTACTACGCTCAATGAACTGGACGAAGAGACACTTTTTACCCGGCTGGGTATACGACTATGACGCGGTCTATCTGGCACCCCCAGTCAACGACCCAGACATCAAGTATCAAGTAAGTATCAAAGGACAGGCCTATGACTTAATATGCTATTTCAAATACCGTTGGTCTGAACCGCTCACCATTTCATCCCTATCCAAATAGAACAATTGACTAAACCCATACCTTGACACCCCCCCCTTATCCTATGACCGCTACAATACATTCAAATAATCTTGTCTCAAAAATTCTAGTGGAATGTTGCTCAATTGATGATTACATTATTATACACGTCAGGACATGACATAATTCACTCTGACGATGGGCAGTATTAGAGGAGGCTGTGGTTATTACTGCGCGAGGTCTACTGTTCACAGAACTACTAGTGTTTATAGTGTGAAATACAGTATTCTGATAACTCTGATTATTTGATTTACTCAAGTAATTCCCTAATTACCTGAGGTTTTAGAGTTCTTTATACTCTTTTGAAATATTATCCATAGAAAAGTTTATTTTCTATAGTAATTCTCACGCTTTCGATACTGCTGTTTTGATACTCCAACTTGTGAATCGATAAAAGTAAAGTATCGAATCTTCCGACACCGATACCACCGGTATCGGAGGCAAAATATCGATACCAGTAAGTATCGAAACGTCCCTTGACCCTTCCCTAGAACAGACAAAGAGAACAACCCCAATCCCCAAGCCAAGCCAAGCGCACACGTCAGCCCACGCTAACAAAGGATTAATTTACATTTTGATTTAGTCTCCAGTATTTTTAGTTATAATAACGTTAAAATCATGGAATCTATTGTAAGTATCACTGTATATTTTATTATTTATGTAAGTCCCTTTTGTTGTTTTGTTATAGGCTATAGGCTAACATATTTTTAAAGCATCAAATAATAAGAATAGGCTACAGGCTAATAGGCAAATAGCCAACTTGACTATTATAGGTACTCGAGATACCAGACAGAATAGAATTGCTTCCTTTATTTTTCACCCAGGAGGGCGGTGTTAGGGCGCAGCCGGCCCTCTCTTACACTCAACCCTCAAACAGACTGTAAAAGATCAAAATTAAATTATTATTCCAATATTTCATGTTGGGTTGAGCCAAAACGATATGAAATCTTTAATTGAAATTTGAATATGTGGCTAAAGTTGAAAAGTATAACTTATTTCATTTATTTATACGTTTAGGCTATTTATACATTTATAGTTACAATAACATTCTCAACTATGAATATGATTGGGAGGTCCACGTTATTATGGCTACCTTAATGGCAGTGGAGAGTGGAGAAAGATAGGAGAGCAGCGTTGCCAATCCTCTGCTTTGCCACTGCCTTCTATAAAGGATAGGTGATACTAGTATATCTGATGTATGGTAATAAGGCAATATTACCTGTTCATTCTTGTTTGAAATAATAAATAATTTTTATAGTCATTAATGAATAATTCGGTTTCTTATTGTCATGGACATATTTTTTCTAATATTTAAATAATGAATTTTCATATTTGAGATTAGCCTGGATATCTTTTTTCATTAGGGCTACTTTTGAAGAGGTTAGGTTAGGCTATAGAATTGTAATTGTATAACTTACAGTTTTCAAATTTGTTTTTATTTACCGTACCATAAAATTTAAAAAAAAAATGGGTACTTGAATTTTTATTTCTTTCTATTAGCCTAAATATGTTGTTAATTATTACCTACTATATCTTCTACATTGTTAAAGAACGATCTGGAATCGTTGCGGAGCTAGAAGAGGATAGCGCTATCTGCATGTCTACATACATTGTTTTGTCATCACAGGAAAAGGCTTCCATCATAATTTTTTTGATACATACAATTGAAAATTCATTATTGATTTGTTTTCTTGGCGAATAGAATATTATTGATCATTATTATTTTATAACATGAAAGAACAGTTGATATTACATCAGATAGGATAAACCGGTATTAGCTACACTCTATAGAAGGTAAAGAATTGGCAATGCTGTTTTCCTATCTTTTCTTTCTGCCAATAAAAGGTGGACCTCACTATAAAATTCAATAAAGGTACAAAATAAACATCCAAGCACTTTATTGATTCTTGTGCTCTATTAAACCGGTTTCCTCCCGTTTTTGAAGGTGGATCCTGAGCCATCAAAGGTCTCTGATGAAGGGCCAGTAGAGGTATCAGACATCAAATACATCATTGATACAGAAGACAGGCTTGGCGAGCTGAAACTTCTCGAAGCAGTAAAGGTAACTTCATATGCATCCAAGTATTTATTCAGGGACGCGACAGTCGAGGCCTGCAACCGTCGAGGACTGCGACATTTGAGGACGGATTTTCAGTCCTCTACGGTCACAGTCTTCAACTGTCGGGGCTGTACAAAAATTAAAGATTCCTCAACGGTATTTGTAAAAATTCATTGATTGTATAATCAATAAGATCTTTTGAATCATCATCACCATAAGACAGTATTAACCAATAAAAACATCAATGCAAAATTTTCCTCTATTTTTCAAAATCTTGCAATGGATAGTATCCAGTTCACTTCAATAGATAAGAATTCAGTATGCTCCAAAGAAAAGCTGCAAACACTTTTCAATAGCTTACGTCTTTTCTCTTTCTATTAATAATAATTTTGAAAATTATGTTTGCATTAGAACATGTAAAACTGAAGAACAAGGAGAGTTTTTTCTAATCTTATTATCTTGTCTTCCATAGAACGCACTGAAATGTGAATCTCCTCCATTTCTTAAACATGGATTTGTAATCTATAATGTACTGAGAATTTGACATCCAAGTTCGATACTTTACAAAAAAATCTGGTGTGGTACACTCACACAACTTTCCTTGCTCATCGAACTGTAAGCCTCATTCTTAGACGAGAATAATTTAGGGGAATAACATAATGACGATTGGCGGCAAAATATTTGCAACTACGATCAGACTACTTTATATGTGTATATATAATTGTTTTCAGAGTACTTTTTCCTTTGTGTAAATTGTGAAATTCGATGATTTTTTCAAAATTCGTCAAAACAGCTGCTCTACAGATGAAATATCTCGACTATGACTGTGTTATTTTTATAAACTGCTCTACCTACCTACCTCATGCACGAGAAGGAGGTTACAAAGTTCATTTCTCAAGGATGGGGTGAACCCCCCATTAGTTTCCCAGGAAAAAGACTCATGCCAGTTGATAGAGCTAACTAAACAGGGTATGAATTTTTGAGAAAATCGTGAAAAACATGGTTTTTTAGTAATTATCTGCCATTTTTCTCAAGAATATTACGGAGCTCCTGCATTTTCCCAAAAATGAGACTCATGTCAGTTGATTGGGCTTTGAGAAAATCGTGAAAAACATGGTTTTTTAGTAATTATCTGCCATTTTTCTCAAGAATATTACGGAGCTCCTGCAATTTTCCCAAAAATGAGACTCATGTCAGTTGATAGGGCTTATGGATAGCTATCTATGGTATAAATTTGAAGAAAATCATTGAAGCCGTTTTTGAGAAAACCGTGAAAAACCTGGTTTTTTAGTCATTATCCGACATTATTCTCAAGAATATTACGGAGCTCCTGGAATTTTTCCAGAAATGAGACTCATGTCAGTTGATAGGACTTATAAATAGCTATCCATGGTATAAATTTGAAGAAAATCGTTAGAGCCGTTTTCGAGAAAAACGTGAAAAACATGGTTTTTTAGTAATTATCCGCCATTTTTTCCGCCATCTTGAATTGAATTTTATTGAATTTATTATAGTCGGATCCTTATGGTATAAGGACCTTAAGTTTAAAATTTCAAGTCAATCGGTTAATTAGGAATGGAGTTATCGTGTTCACAGACATACACACATACACACACACACACACACACACACACAGACCAACACCCAAAAATCATGTTTTTGGACTCAGGGAACCTTGAAACGTATAGAAAACTTGAAATTAGGGTACCTTAATTTTTTTTGGAAAGCAATACTTTCCTTACCCATGGTAATAGGGCAAGGAAAGTAAAACTTTTCCTGAAGCCTTTCGCTGAGATGACACAGCAATCTATGACGACATGTGTATCATGCATGTCCCAAGACCTGAAGCTGGCCTCTAATGGTAGAACATGCATGGTATACAGTCTATAGTGAGGTCCACGTTATAATGGCAGTGTTTGATTAGCAATGGTATTGCTATCCTTGTCTATCATTCAACAAAGCGGATAGCGCTATCTCTTTCTCGCTTTTCTCTGTTGCCAGATCGTCTTTTAACAATGCAGAATTA
>NW_024092618.1:0-15597 GCF_014356525.2 Nilaparvata lugens | reverse complement strand
AGTTTCACTCAGCTAAATATAGCAAAAGTATCTTCGGTAAATTGGATTTCATCTTTTGAGGCTTCCATCGTTAAAGGGCAGCTCCATTTTTAGCAAGAACATTTTGCAGTACTATCTCCTCTGTAAATGCATGTAGCTGTAAATATATTTACGTATATAAGTAGTCCAATATGCTGTTACATCATTCAATGAAATACTCCAGTAAGGATTTCACTTTTCCACACAAGGGCTCCTCCTCAATTTGCAATAGGGAGCGTGTAATTTAAACTTTATTAGTTGAATGACACACGACGATATTGTCAGAACCACTAATTTATTAGAATAATTTGATAATAGTTTTGGTTGTTAGTTACCATTATCAATCTCTGGTAAAGTGGAAGCTTGAACATTGAGCAGCAGAATATATAGTGTGGTTGAAGCCTACGATTGGTCATTAGCTGTTGACCAATGAATTGTCATTTGTCGAAACCAAACACGCCCAAGTATTCCAATTATTTTGTCATGGGAACCGTTGAACAACAACAAATGAAGAGACACATAGTAACTGACAAAACAAAAATTTTAATATGAGAAAGATTGTTATAAATCATTCCTTATCATGGAGAAGATAAGGAAGGGTAAAAATATGATAAGAGCACTACATCCAACTATGGAATAAAAAATAACAAAAAAATATATTACCAGGCAATGATTGAACCGGTATGGGTCAGAAGTGTGGAAAATTAACATCAAAAACTTCTTTCAACGGAAATGATGTACTGAGGAGGAATTTAGGATTAACTTTGCTGGATCGAATCAGAAATAACATCATAAGAGAGAGAATGAGCGCAAAAACACAATAATGGATATCATTGAAGAGAAGCAATTAAAATGGTACCTTTGAAAGTGTGGAATTGGGTACCAGCGACCAGAAATAGGCGTGGAAGACCGCGAAAGAAATGGGTAACCAATGTCCAATTGAAATGGAGAGTAGATGTCTCTTTGAAGGAGACTGGATAAACAAGGATAGATGGCGATTGGGTTGCGAGAAGCGACCGACATAATTAAAGTTGCAAAAACTCGCTTATAATTATATAGAAAGAATGTGAGAATATACAATTTTGAAACTAGTTAACACGAAATACAATGTCTACAATAAAAAACAAATTGGTGGTTTCTAAAATGTTGCATCGTTGGAGGATCGCGAACTGACTCTGTTTGCAGCAAGTTAAATCTCATTCCGTAGCCTGTCACCTTTCTTGCTAGTTTTTAATCAGAGTCGTACGATCATCAATATTCAAAAGGTCACCTTGAAATACTCGTCCCATATCCAATTAAAAGCTCATAAAAATTCAATTGTTGAGTGGTCGATTCCAGCAAATCTCATCCGTACGTTGCGAATTTCCAGTCCACCCTTTTTGTGATACGCCAAGAATTTTTTAATTTTAAAAACGCGGCAGCCTCAATCGAGACCTCTCGCTTTGTATGCCCGAAATGAAAAACCCTCCTTTGCTCGAAAGTCATTGCTAGACTCCCGTTATTCTATGGGAATGAATGAATTTTTCAATAGAATTCCTGACCCTTTCTTGCTTTTACCCTTCACTCTCATATTTCTTTTCTCTTCCAACAAAAACTGTATGAATAACTCATAAACCGTCTAACAGCTCTTCATGAAAATAAAATTATGAACATTTTATCTACATCCATTCTATTGACTACCTCTGCAAACCACTTTGTCGTCATTTAAACACCGACATGCAGTACATTATTTGATGAAATAAACGATTCAGTTTTAATTACTGACTGTAATTTTTATTGAGGTAAACAGGTGTCTCCCTTGTCCCAAGGCACTCCCTTGGTGGGTACAGTCAATACCTACTATTACTTAGTAATAGCATAGAGAAACAATAGCGTAATTAGATATCCCATGGTATAGGGCGTTAATGTCGCAACTTTTACTGTTATCTCAAGCCGATTACTGTCAATCATTGTCGATTTTTACTGTTTTGACCCGGTAAGAGTGTATGAACGGCACAATATGAGAGACTACCAGCGTCATAAAGCTTCACAGGAAAGAACTACGTGGACTATCAGCTTGAGATAACAGTAAAGCGGTCGTCACACCAACGTCTGCTAGCGGTAGCGAGCTCGCTCCCGCGGAGGGTAGTTTTTCTGGAAGCAGTTCACACCAAAAAACGTCCGCCAGCGGTAGTTTGGTTTTGTTCTTGTTTTGATGAGGCTGGTTCTCTAGAAGTGGGGGAAGGCCGGCAACCAGAGCGCTACCGATGGCGAAGTTCTGGAGTTCGCTTTCCATGTTATTAGATTGGCCACGTCAGACCGAGCTCACTACCGCTAGCGGTACTCCCACTAGGAGACGTTTCAAAAGTTCGCCTTGCTCGCGAAGTGAAACTACCGCCGAGGTACTACCTCCGCGGTAGCGAGCTCGGTGTGACCTGCACAAATTAATAACATGGAAGGCGAGTTTTTGACTTCACTACCGCCGCGGACGCGAGCTCGGTGTGACCAGCCCTTAAAAGTTCGACATAAACGCCCTATACCATGGTTATCTACTTATGCTATTGTTTCTCTATGGTAATAGTAGGATTGGTCCAGTCCGCCAATTTCCAGTTATGATCTACTATAGATCACTTACTCACTAGTTCATAATCCATTTAGAACTATTATGCATTAAAATATGTTTTCATCTCATATTATAATACATACTGTAGCCACTAGCAAATAACAAAGCCATCCACAGCAATCTTTAGAAAACTAAACATCTAATAATAATAATAATAATATAATAATAATAATAATAATAATAATAAATATAATTTCTCAATAGTAGCACTGTATTGCAGTTTGAAAGTGTATCTTAATTAGAAGTTTATCATCTCTGTGGTTATCAATGTGATTATACCGTAAATAAATGTCATCCTCTTGACAAGGCTGCCATAATATGAACAGACCGTAATTTGGAATAGATTAATGAACAGTTTTTGCAAGTGGAAATGGATTCCTTTGCAACTTGTAATTGAGTTGTCTGCCTGAAGCTGATCAGAAGACGATTAAAGTGTGCTGAAGCTGAGTGAGGCTACTGCTTGTTATTCCGCATGGACTTTCAAGTCGAAATCAGCAGACAGCTATTGGAAGAGTATTTGGTTAGTCGTCTGTAAGTTGCTGCAGAACAGACAGCCACTTTCCTTTTAGGGGGCGCAAATTTCACTTGCCTCTGCCATATTCTTTTTCTCTTTCCTCTTCTGTTCTTTAGGACCTGTGTGACATCTTCTTTTTTCTTCATCTTCTTTTTACTCCTCTCCTTCTCCTACTTTGTCCTCTTGATCTGCTCGTGACGCATTCGCCTCTCACCCATTCCTAGCACGTACGTTTTCTACTGTAAAGTTTCTCCTTCGAGTTGTTACTTCACAGGTAGAAGCTGTTCAGAATTTATTCGCCGACACTCAAATTAAACGTCCGCCTGTTAGCGTTTATAGTCGTGTAAACGGTGTATCTTCGTTGTGACAAATTCATTAGAACGAATGAGAACGTTTAAAGTAGCTGGCTTTTCAGACAAATATTGTCGGTTTTATGGGATATTCCCTTTTAGACTTAGAAACCAATTTCCAAGCAGATTGTATCATCGGAAAGATCTTGAAGTAACGCTTCTCAGCTGGGATTACTTTTCTGGATAAATCCAGTATCCTATATAATATGGTTCACCACCGATTTTAATTGAGCAGCAAAAACTATTATTCTTGTCTTTCTTCAGTTTCTCTACCTCCAATAAACAGTTTATGTTTTTAGAATTCTTTTAATACGGTAAAAGTTCTTCTGCATTGAAATCTCCTCCAACATTTCATCAACATAACTCATTATGTATAGCCCGATCCAGAGTTTTTTATTTCAAATTATTTAGGGCTTTGCCCGAAAGGATTTCGAAGTCTCGAATCCTGTAAATAACATGATCAAGGATTGTGAATATAATGGTCGCCATAATATCGCATTGCAACTTATTTTCTAAATCCACATTCCAAAAATGAGTCTTTTAAATGAACATTATGTGTAAATCTGATTCGATGCCTATGTGATTGTTTGGAAATTTATAATTTCCTGTCCAATTTTCTTTTTAGGCTCGCTCATTGTCATTAGTAATGACATACAACATGTGAACATCATACATAATTTTGCAACACTCGCTTGAAAGTAATAGTTAGCAATATTGAAATATAATTACTTTTGTAGACGTGACTTGACTTTTAGTCGACTTCGACTATTTCAAATTCCAAACACTTTTGCTTGCTATAATTGTCAACAGAACAGCTCTGATGAATGTTTTATGTGTCTTGCCGTTGGGTATTTTCATATGCGCGCTATCTTCAAGAAAGTGATTGAAATGTTCGCTCGCTTATAATCAGCTGCTAGTTCCATTATTTGAAGTTCTAGTTTTTCCTTGTCACTTGTTAGTGATAATGAAAGATTTAATTGTTGACATTCCACTTACTATCGGCTGTGTTTGACAGCAAAGTTGACTGCTGATTATTTCTTGACACTGACTGCACTGTTACAAGTAGCCTTAATAATATATCAACGTGACACTTTTTCAATATAATCATGAAACTGCCAACGTTACGTGGCTCATGAATGAAAGTAGGAAACTCATCAGGTCCACTGAGTAATTTGAAATTCTCAAAAACATTCTCTTTTAGCAATATTTTCATTATTCGGAAAGTATTAGGTATTAGTGTCATCATAGACGGAATATACTGTACCGTTAATATTATTAACACTGCAGATTGCATTATTCGTCTCTGGTATCACCTAGTGAAATTGGGACCCAATGAGATTTTTCATGCTTCCACATACTCAATTATTGATTGATTGATTGATGAGCTACCTTTATTAAAAAGCTGGGAGGCCGAAGTTAGGGCGCAGCCGTCCCTCTTTTACACTTGAAGCTGGATTTTCCTTTGTGCGTAAATGCCGTCATCGACCACAACAGGGAGAGAATCTCAGATTGGGTAGATTTCAATTTGTCTACATAACCTAAAATATATGTTCAATTATGTTTTAATGGGAAAGGTTGAGCTTATATTATTTTATAATTTTGAATGGCAGTATGTTGATATTATTAGAAATGTTTAATTCTTTAATAATATAGACAAAATAATGAAAAGTTATTTGATCAGCTGCTTTAGCACATTTGGAATTTTGAGAATATGAATGTCAACAATGCTTGCCGTCGTCGACTGCGGAAATTTACGCATAAAGGAAAACGTACCTTAACCCTCAATTCAGTTTGTATACAGATCATGTATTGAATACTTCGAAACGTAATTTTTCTCAAATGAACTGATTCTGTTTTTTTTTCATATTTTTAAAGGAAGTTGAAAGTTTGAATATTCTTTTAAACCAGAAGTTTTCTTTAATCACTCTATCAAAGCAGCATAAATGAATATACCAATCTAAATCTAATATGCATAATTTTCTTTATTTTCTAAATGTATGCATTTTCTACAAAAATATATTTTAAATTAACGGGTCATCAAAATATCCTCTCATTATCCATATTTCAATATTCATGATAGATTTTATTAGAATGGAGTTAATTCAAAGCGAATTCTGTACAGCACATTAATTCTATTATCTTGTACAATTCCATGAACTGTGAGCTTGTTGGTCTCAACTATTAACAATCCAATTGTTTTGCTGGTTGATTTGAATAGGACTGAGTGATAGTGGAGGATGCGTGTGAGGAATTGGATTGGTTGTGTGTGGTGGCGGAAAGAAAAGGCATAAACTTTGCTGATAGTGTAGCTACAGTACAGGCTACCTCTCCTGTCGGGGGAGCCAACACGCAGGTCTGGATCGTTAAATGAGCTTGTTTTCTGCTGCCACTGCTACTTGCTGCAAAGGTCATCACATACTAGTCCCACTTCTACTACTAATGCTGTCGCAGTTTTCACTTTTCCATTTTCCTCGTTCCGATGTGAGTGAGGATCTTCCCTACCCATACCACAATCATCACCACCACCAATATGCGGATTCAACCCTTTCAACTCACTTACCGTCAACTTGTTGGAATTTCGTTCGCTCGCTTATTTCTTATTTGCAGTTTGACTCGATAGTTTCTCCTTTGCCTTTGTTTATTGTGCACTGGTTGAGATATGAAAGCATTGAAGTCTGTAGTACAAACCCTTAGTTTTGAACCTGTTCAATTTCCTTCTTCCTTCTTTTTTAATGTTATCTTCTTTTTCTATCATCAATTGAACTAGTATTTTTCAAAAAAAAATTATCAATTGATTAATTTATTTACATTTCATGGTACGCAAATCAAATACATGATTAGAAAAGCACCAACAGGCCTAGCCCAAAACTGTTCCCTTTCCGAATTTTAATAGAAGTAAGTCCAAAAAGTAGGTTATTTTGCTTCACTCTATCAATCTGAATCAAAATTCGAGTCCAGAAATTTACAAACCAAATTTAAAATATAATTATATTGAAAACTGAAAGAATGAATATATTGCACCAAACTATAATTCAAGAAGTATTGAATTATTAAGAAATTAAGAAACCAAAAAACAAAACCAAACTCACTCCTAAAATCACATCTTAATTATAATTTACTAGTACATCATCATAAATATTTATCAATTAAATAACTGTATAATTTCAAAATAATAAAATACAACATGGTTGGAATACATTAAATGAAAACGACATGATATTGTTAAAACCTTCAATTTATTTGAACGATTCGAGATAATAGTTTCATTTGTTACACCATCATCAGTTTCTAGTAAATTGAAAGCAGAGCAGCAGAATGTAGAAACATTAAGCAGCAAGATATAAACAGTGTGGGTGAAGCCCAACTACCTACGATTGGCTAATAGCTGTTGACCAATGAGGAGTGAGGTCCACTGTCATTGACCGAGGCTAGACTGGCCCAAGTATTCCAAATATGATGATGAGAATCGTTAAACAACAGATGAGGAGAAACTTAGTTACTAATAAAACCAATGGATGATATGTATGATTATGAATGGAAGATTGTTTAGAATTGTTTTTGTTATTAAGATTATTTTATAGTTGTTGAACGATCTAATGACCTTATTTGGAATATTTGGTCCTGTCTACCCTCGGCCAATGACAGTAGAGCTCACCCTTCATTGGTCACAGCTAATGGCCAATCTGAGGGTTTCACCTACACTATAATATTCTGCTGCTCAATATTTACTGTATTAGCAAAAAATATATAATAAAAATATTTAACCAAAAAACACCGATAATGATCTATGATGAAAATTTTAATCTCATCCAAAGTATTGCTATCATGTGTGATCTATTACACAGCAAGCTCTAATGTTTGATATCAGTATCATATATACTGATATCAGTTCAGTAGAACAAAAATGAGGCATGAAATTTGAATTTCTATGATTTGCTGCATCTTTCTGTCTTGCACGAGTAATGACTACTATTGACAATGACAGATCCATATTACAAACAATACGAAATTGAAATTTAGCTTCGTAATCATGAAGTACTTGACTGTATCAGGAACAATTGACTGTAAGTACTAAATTGTTGAATCAATGTCAAATCTTGAAGATATCGTCAATCAAAACTATTCCCATTATAACATGCAATTGACGCTGTGCAAAATTGAACACAATTGATTCCTATCTCACTCAATCGTTTCAATTTACCGTCAATCACTCCGTCCTCCTCATTCATTCTTATGTTGTCGTTCATTGTGAAATATGCAACGTTTTCTGTTTGATTTTATACGCTAGAATCGAACAATATTTTGTGGTACAGTATTATTCTGTGGATTCTGCTTATTGTAGAACCTAGAATTCAAATTTTTTATTCACAATACAAACAGTTGAGGGTCCTGCCAAAGGTTTTCGGCGGGTGCCCAGTTACAGGAAAAAAATGCGTTACAAAAGATAAATAAACTTAGACAAAAAATATACACTTCAAAGATTTTAAGTAAAAAATGAAAGAAAACTAATGCAAAATGAAAAAATAAAATAAGAAATATACATCAGATTTTGATACAGAATTAATAAAAAAGGGAAAAATGAAAATTTATTAGAAAGGAATGAAATAATAAGGAAAAGGGAAAACATTTTTTTACACAAGTAATAGTAAATTTTATCGTTGAGGCAGGCGGCAGTGACAATAAAAGGAAAATCTCAAAACTTCTGCCAGCAAAAATTGAAAAATTCTAATAATGTAAGTATATACTGTCATTTTTTTTAACTTGACGTTTCTTAAATTGTGTGTACGTTTGTAATATTATTAGTTTTATAAATTGATTGTGCTGTTATTATTGAGGTACAACATTACATCCTTCTTAGAGTAATCACGAATATTTGGAGGTAGTCTGTAAATAAGTAGGGAATTACATGATGTAGGGATCTTCTACCATAAATATATTGAATCTGGGTACTACATATATTGACGGAGATCTTAAATTGTAGGGTGAGGGAGGAGCAAGGAGTCTATAGTATAAATTTTCTTTGTGGAGTATCACAATTTTGAAAAGGTAGAAATGTTTGGGCGATAAGGTATGATAGAATATTTGTAAGCTACGTGGGTTGTATGGATCAATATTATTAACATCAGGAATTCTGGTAGTTATACATTTTAATGTTCTTGATTGTATTCGTTCAACTCTAGATAAAAGCTAAATTTATAGCACTTAATATATACTTACTTAATATATTATATTACTTGTATATTACACTTGACAATAGGTTCATTTGAACTTCGGGAATTTGGAATATAGCTCACGTGTAATAAATTGATTATTGTAATTTTAGTGTGCCTTGAGAATTCTTGATCAAAACCACAGATACGCTCAAGTTATACAGCTCTGAATAGAAAAAATAATCCTGTTATATGTTGATTCTATTCTCTGTTTTGGTCTCTCCTCGACTTCTTTGAAGCCTATTGGTCCCCATTCTCAATTCATTTGAAAACTTAGCTGTCACCTGCCAACTCAATATCAGTACTGCTCTTTCCAGGTTATACTCAAGTTTAAAGTTCAGATTCCTTCCAAATTTGATTGAGCAGATACTTTGGATTCGTGCTGTATAGTCTTATATTATCCTGTCTATTCTCATAATCGCTAGTTTTTAATGATAAGTGATGATAACATTCTACTGATTCTGCTTCTATAATCAATAGATAATCGCGCTTATTCATTTTCCCAATGGCTATCGTTGTTTTGAACTAACATCATTGCTTGCACAGTGCAAGTTCAAACCCAACGACTGCTTATCTTTGGTTTGACCTAGCTGTCATCCAATTTTTCATTTCATGCATCTAATGTTCATTGAAGGTTCAGTAATTTCAAATTAGTTTCAACGCCTACACTGTTGCAACAGCCATGAATTATGAATGTTTGATTTCAGATACAAAATATAGAGGAATACTGGAATTTGAGAGGAAAAATTGTTATATCAGGGTATTTCAATAGCAGGACTACTCTTATCAACGAGTCAGTTCTATTTATTCTTATTATAGTTTTTATCTTATTTCTATTGAAATTTCAGTTATTTTAAATTTGTTTCAACGCCTACACTGTGCAAACAGTCATGAATCATGAATGTTTGATTTCAGATAAACATTATAGAGGAATACTGGAATTTAAGAGGAAAAATTGTTATATCAGGGTATTCTCAATAACAGGATTACTCTTATCAACGAGTCAGTTCTATTTATTCGTATTATAATATTTATCTTATTTTATTGAATAGAATGTTCATTAATTTCAAATTAGTTTCAGCGCCCACACTGTGCAAACAGTCATGAATCATGAATGTTTGATTTCAGATGAACAATATAGAGGAACTCTTGTATTTCAAGGGAAAAATATTCATATCAGGGTCTCTTTTGTGTATAGGGCTACTTTTATAGAAATAGAAAGAAAAATAAAAATCTTAGTACCCTTTTTGAAATATTTAATCACAACATGTTTCGGACATTGATGCCATTTTCAAGTCTTGAAAATGGCATCAATGTCCGATGATCCAACATGTTGTGATTAAATATTTCAAAAAGGGTACTAAGATTTTTATTTTTCTTTCTATTCATATCAGGGTATTTTCAAATAATAGAATTACTCTCATCAACGAGTCAGTTCAAGGTTATTCAAAAGTAATAACAGGGGATTCGTTATAACGGCGTGAAATATACTTTCAATGAAATTTGAAGTGATGAAATTGACTCTGTTCCTAGACTGGCGTTCCTCTCAGCTGGACTGTTTATGAAGTGAACAGAGAATCAAATTTTGGCTGTTTCATTGAATGGAGTTTAGGCTGCAGGAGCGCGCAGGGCACGATCGCGATGCGAGCTGGCTCGGTAGTAAACAGCTGACCGATCGAATAAAAGACTGTCATTGGTTGCGGAGCTGGCTGATGACGGGAGGGGGTGAGGGGGCGTTTGACCTAGTCGGTCCTGCGCGTTGCCTATGTGCCATTGATACGGCGCTCAACGCCTGTTGCGTTACCCTCTCTCACTCCTCTCTTTTTTCTCTCCCTTCCTCTCATGTGCAACACGCACCTCCAGCATCGATCACTTTGCCACGCATTCGATTCTTTCCCAAATCACGTATTGTATTTTGTTTCAATTCGTACCAAAACTGAGCTCTGTAGTAGCTAAATTGAATATTAGAATTGATCAATTTAATTTATTCGTTACTTATTTCCTCTTTCGATAAGAATTTTCTGTTTGTTTATACGAACCCATGCAATCATGAGTTTTATAAATCAAGACCGTACTAATGATATAGGTTTTTTGAATTCAGATTGGAGATATTTGAATTGTAACCACCTCAACTCTAGTTGTAAAGATATTTTCATCTTCACTCTGTGACATCTGCATAAGCTTCTTGTGCGTGGGAAATTAGATGAGAAGACATGAACAGACAACCAGCTTTACCGATGCTATCGTCCACTGCATCAATAATAATATTAGTTGTATTATTATAAATACAATATTAAATATATCGTACGGAACCTATATTGATTTCGATGAGGACAAGACTACAAATTCTGTATATAAAGGTGTATAATAATAGTCTTTCTTCAAATGATATCTAAGAAAATTACAAGATCATATAAATTTTGAATCTATGGAGCATGGTTGAATTTGGATATTATGAAGAATTTGAATGCACTGTTTACTATGTTCGTAACGTTTCTTCGTGTCTGAACCTTACGTAATTAGGGTGAAGATGAAGAACAGAGAACGAGTGTAACCTAGTGAGGAAAATCGGCAAATGGGTGAATTGTGTTGAAGCATTGTACCCTTGCAGATGACGTAGTAGGGGCACTAATCTCACCGGATAACAACCCATTAATTAACGGCCATTCGAACGTGGGCGACATCAAGCACTAAGTCACAATTGCTTGGGTATTATGCTTCAAACTAACTGGATCATTTAGTCGATTTATCGGGGCTTATTTCTGTTTGAGTTCTACCAGTAGTGCTACACAATAAAGTTTCCTGCCTGATCAGGCTTAGTTCAAAGGGCTTGATAATGTGGTTTCAGAAGTCTGTGGATGTTCACTATGTATTAATGAATCTGCTCTCAATATAGTAGAGATTTAGTGGTGAATCCTTATTGCGGTAATGATAGAGATATCAAATAGGAACTCAATTTGACGGTATCAATAAATTATACGTTATTGCTTGGTGCTATTGTTATATTAATCATCAATTCATCTCAGCTATTGAATATTGTGCGGGGAAGCTGAAAGGGGTCAGTACTACTTTAAATTAATTAATTCTCAGAAAACACCGATGAAAATAAAAATACGAACTTCCACAAATTATAACTGTTGTAACTCACATTTTTAAATCGCGCACCGGTTCAGTATTTTCTGAACACTATTTAGCTGTTGTTAAATAAGGTGAGATAGAAGGATTAGAAGAAGAAATATTATGATGAACTATACAACTCGAAATAGATTACCGTGAAAATTCCCAATTCATCTTACTGTTTCAAAGAAGATTTAATTATTCAATTATTGGAATCTTGTCGGGTTTTGATTGCTTGTTTACTGTTGCAGAGCTTACAGACCAACTATTTATATCTGTTCTGTTTTGTTAGTGGCTTGACACGAAGATTGTCTAGTTATCCACTGTTCAGTATCTAATCAGTTGGCAAGAAGTTCGTGTTACGTTTAGCAGGACGATTGCAAGTTTCAAAACAAACTATTAAGATTGTGCCAAATGCTCAATGTTGATTTTATCATCGTGATGACCGCCTCATTAATTACGATCCAATTCTATACTCAACTGAAAAAATCAGTCCTTGTAACATATCACTAATCTATCGTTCAAACTAAAGCAGAAATATCGATGCCAACTCGCTTAAGGCTTTTTATTCGAGAATTCAGTTCAGTCCATCATATCTAACAAAAGAGATTCATTAATTGCAACTTCTAACGGTCTATTCACTCACATTTGATTGAGATTTCATTCATTCCAACATTAGTGTTGAACTGTCTTTTCATTTACTATAATCGCCAAGAGATTTATTCAAGTATGATAAAATAGTTATTTGTATATCTAGAGTGAAAAGTACGACTTTTTCTCCCTGAGGGAAAAAGTTTGAAGCCCGAGGCGAGCCGAGGGCAACAATTGTTCCTGAGGGAGAAAAAGTATTTTTCGCTCGTGATGTACACAATATTTTCCTCCATCTACATTTTTTTTATAGAAACTGCAAATTAAATCATTCTAATAACTTCGTATTGTGCAATGTTTCCTAACAACATAACCTAAACTAAAACCTAAAAACCGGTCGTCTGATAGGCACTGCTGATTGCGCTATCTATCGGCCAAAGTTGTAACAATCATATCAGCTGAGCTACCAAAAATGGCTGACTCAGATGGCTACGCGGTTCAGATTTGAATTGCAGAATGCAGATCAAAAATATTTGTTGGCTGGTATTTTGAATAGAATAAAATATTTTTAAATTGTATAAATTTTTAATCGTCTACCAATATTAAGATATAATATCATACAAACATATATTTCATGAGTTGATCAAATTTCTGGTTGTGGATTGAAATTCAGTTGACTCAATGACAGACACCTCTATTACGCTTTCTCATCTGAGCTTAGACCTTCTAACCTATTACCATGTAAGTTTTTTAAATAGAGATGCTTCCCATGTTATTTAAATGGAGTCACTTTTCTCCCTAGGAGTTTTTCTTCTTTTTTACTACCTAGAGCGAAAAAGTGACACTTTAGTATTATGTTTCAGGGAGTAAAGTAAGTACTTTAGACAGTAGGTGGAGGAAAAATATATTGTTTTCAAGCTATAATTCTACTCTCGCGAGTTGTCTCCAGTGGTGGTTACTGCTTTTGGATATTAGATTTTTGTTATTACAGTAATAGTTGTAGACAGGTTTAGGTTGTTAGTTGATGTATTGTCTGACTTGATTTAGTTCTTTATTTTTCAATAAAATCAATGAAATTGAGTTCTTTGGCAGAGGTAATCAATATTTGCATAATTAATTTTTTCTGCTCCCAGTAGGATGGCCGATTTTCTGGCTAATTGACATGTTGTTTCTTGCGAGTTTCCTATGTACAGCGGCTTTGTTTAAGGTATCTAATGATAATTTTGACTTTTCTGAGTTTCCAGTAATCTTCATTTCTATCAGTGCCTCCATAAAGCCTCTTTGTTCGTCATTAAGAATATATTTTATCCATTTGTATAATAAAATCTTATAGCACCCTTTATTTAAAAAAAAAAACTTTAAAATAGTTCAACTATTGAAATTAGAATTGTAAATAGTTACTATTGTAAATAGTTTAACTATTTTAAAGTTTTTTTTTTAAAAATAAAGGGTGCTATAAGATTTTATATTGTTTTATTAATTTAAAAAGTAGCCCATGTCAATGAAGTGTTTTCATTTACATTGTGTATACTATTACTCATAATGCTCAGTAGGCCCATTATCTCAACTCTGTTCTCTAGATTCAGTTACATTGAAATTGATACTGTCATGACTAATGAAGATAATATGCCTTAGTTAGTTGGTTGTTAGTTGGTTGTTATTAATCGTCCTTAGTGTTGTCAAGTACACACAAACTATATTACTCTGGTGTAGATGTATCCTTCGTCTTGGTATTATACTTTTCGGTTTATGAGTTACGTCAAATCAGTTCTTACGATTGAATTCTCTGTTTCTGACATGTGCTCAGCTCCAGTAAAAAATCTCTGGTTTTGATAAATGGCAAACGCCGAGCCTTGTATAGGGAAAGTCACAATAATTGATGTCTCCTACCACAAACAACAGTATCCTATCTCAGGAATATCGTATACCTTAGTTTAGATTCCATCATTAATAATTGAGGAAATTCTCCTTAAAGATTTTAGGACTTTTCTAACCAATAAAATTTTTGCATTGTAATCCATCATCATCTTTTTTCAATGCTTTTTCCACAGAATATGAAATATTCACGTCGATTAATGTTGTTCTTTCCCAATCATTATTAGGCCCTACTAAATGATATGTTGTTTTATCCAGGAATAAATTAATCCCTAACTTACCGATCACATGGATCATAATCGATAATTGAACTTTTCCATCTATCTTATAATTTTTGGATAGTGGGAACCTTAGTTTATTTTTCATCAGCAATTTTCGCCTTGTTTATGTTGACTTATTAATCATCAATCATACAAATATATTATATGATTGATGATATTTATTATATAATTTTATATCATTATTCGTATTTCTGATAACTGACATGCGCAATGTGGGAAATTTCTTGAGAAAATGAATGTCTTTTGAATGTTGAATCCTATTTTAGCTCCTCATGGTTTTGATGGGGAAAAAATACAGTGTTTGCATGTTACGTGCCCCATTATCATGGATGATTGTTGTTGATGTAAGATTGCTGGAAGGTTGGACAGAGAGGGCCGGAAGAGGCAAAGGGCGGCTGTAAAGAGATTAACGGATTGGTCGAGTTGTTTTCACTGTTTATACTTGGGCTCTGCTTGGACCCTCTCCGATAATCCGACGACCAAACCAACTCCGCTATCTTCCTTACACATTCCATTAATCCGTTCTGTACATTGCTCAGTTGGGTCAGTTCACAGACTTGGGCGTCTACGATTTCTACACAAAACTCACTTAGACTTGTTCTAGTTATTCATTTCCTCATAGAATCAAGGAAAACTTCATCAGTATTCTCAAGATTATTATTTTGTTTCTGGAATTTTGATCATGCTCGTTGTAGGAATATTTTTATAGAGATATTGCTGCATTTCAGAATAGAATAGTTTTTATTGATCAACAAATAAATATACATGGATCTCGTCATAGAATATTTATCTGATAACAACTGATATTTCGGAGATATTTTATTCGGATGATATTTTGATAATTTATGTAATTTTGGCACCCTAGACAATCGGTAAAGGATGATTTTAAATTTGGTTCTCAAAATTTTATACGTCTCTCATAGACATAGAAGTGAGGTCAAAAGATCATTTAGTACCGGTTGCACAAAAGCCGTTTACATTTTAATCGTGATTAACATTCTTTTCGAAAAAGCCTTCTCTGATTGGTTATCAGACTGTCAGT
>NW_024092617.1:0-15644 GCF_014356525.2 Nilaparvata lugens | reverse complement strand
TGTAGAAAACTTATTTCTCAGCGTTCTCCACCGATCCTATTGCATATATCATCATACTCTAAATCCAATTTGTATGTGTGTTTGTGTGTGAATAGGCAGACGTGTGTGAGTATAAATTTAATGTTAGTGAGTGTAGCGAGTTCTACTGTTCTCCGAACTAATAGTTATGAAACATTTCATAACCATATAAAGTAGAATACCCGTTTCCTGATTTTATGATACAATGGTAATTAAAAGATTTACTGTTATCTTCAAGGATTATAAATAGTTTTCCAAACGAAAATTGTATAATAAAGTGATTGACCATGTCACCTCAATTTAATTAATTGATTATTAATAATTTAGTAAATTAGGTGTGAATTAATTAATAATTTAATTAATTGAGCACCTCCGCTCTGTAATTGGCGCTTGTGCGAGTGTGCAGGACAAGTTTTGTAGGATAACTGCAGTGAACCATGATAACACGATTACAAACGCATCCACTCCTAGTAGGCCTAGACAATAAAATTTTTAGCACCTGGAATTAGGGATAATTTATTTTTTCAATTATATCACCTTCTGCTTCTCATACTGAGTCTAAAAGAATTGTTTTATCCACCTAATACGAAATTTAAGTTTTATATTGTTTATCGTATTGTATGTTGACATTCCAATCCGCTCTCAACTGCAACGGACAAATAATGAGCTGTCTTTGTTTAAAATGAATGAATTGCCTTTCGTGACAGCTATTCTTTGTAAACTACCTTTGAACAGCTGCTCTAGTGAGCCAGGGTGTCAATTTGTAGATTGTAGATTCCAACCAGTTTGACACACGCACATCTGCCAACGCCCTTCTTGCAGAAAGGTGTTGCTGAAGCCTACGTGAACAATAGTATTTCAAAACATTGTTATTCGAGGAGCTATTCGCAAGTAATTGTCAATAAGGGCCTGTCTATTATAAACTGTAGGATATTGAACAAACTAATAATACGAACCTCTCTATAACAAACCTCCACCTAACGAAATCCTCTACACAACGAATTTTTACCTGGTCCCATGACATTATAGAGTTTTTGCTGCTTATTTACCTCTAACGAATTTCGGACCTCTCAACAACAAAGTTTTTCTTGACTTCCACATACAAAGTGCAGTGTGTATAGGAAGCAGACGGTCATTTTCAAGGAATTCTTTAGTTTCAGCAGAAAGGTCAATAGACTTAAAATAATGGCAATTCAGGTAGGAGGAAGATAGGGTGGTAGACAGTCAATAGAGGGTGAAACACATGTCGGAATTGAATTCCAAGAGCTTGTCATTATTGTAGACCAGGCAGGTGAACGACTGGACTTTCCCATTCTTGCTTTTGTCACACATTCACAATTCTTTGAACTGACTATGATGATGATGATGATGACTGTGACGAACCTGAGGAAAAGAATCCGCCAGATCAAGAAGTTCTAGAGGCTTTCAAAATTATCAGGCGAGGATTAAAACTGAAAAATAGTGTACCAGACATGTCCGACTGTTGAATAGATGTGAGTCGTTTATCGAACATGATGTTTTATTCAAATGCAAAATCCAACCGATATTACTCACTTTTTCAAATATAAAAAAAAAAAAAAAATAGGAAATTTGAGTTATTATAGACTAGTATTTATAGTGTAGTTAACCATATTTTGTGTTCCATCTAATAGTAGTGTAAAAGTTGAAAAATATTGCTACAGAGTATGTACTTTGATTAAGCTCTACTAATAGTACAAATCAAGCTTTCTGGAAATAAATTGGTGAGTCTACTTATTAGATTCTACAAATATTAAAGAAACATGTTTTTTCAACAGCATAAATTTTAAATTTTTTATATTAATATTGGCCTAATAGGTACCCTACCTACGTTTGCAATGATATGTTTTATGTACCATATTCATTTATTTACCGCCGTGATACGATATAAGATCCATAGGATCGTGGCAGTTTTCTTGACAGAACCTCTCAATAACGAATACCTCTCAGCAGTGAATTTTTTCTCGGGATAATCGACTTCGTTATACAGAGGTTCAACTGTATTTTCATTTTCATAGTATTGCCTTTCGTAACATTGAAGGACTGATGAATTTCGAAGTATTTTCTATTCTTGTTGGGAATATAGATGTTATTGTGGAATGTTGAATATTATTGTTTAACTTTGGGCTCATATATTCTATTGGTATTCATTATAAATTAAGCTTAGTAAATATATTTTGTTCATTTATAGTGGTTTTGTATAGACTAATTATTGAACTAGCATGAGTTTTAACTTTTGACTTACTGAAGGACAAAGTCGTTGTCCGTCTGTTTGTATGTTCTACAATAACTTTAGAAAGAATTGATCAATCTTCTCAAATTATGAACACGTATTCTCCGAACCCTTTTACAGGTCAAGTTCGTTGGACAACAAATTGACTCACTCTTTCGTCCTTTTTCAGGATATAAAAATAACATTGAAAGTGCATAAGAAAAAAATTGTTATGATCTATCATTTGGTCAGCTGAAGAATTCTTTGCATGCAATTACTACAGTTTTTCCATTCATTCATTCATAACATCATCTGAGGTTATTTGGGAGCAGAGTTAGTAGACTGTCTACTAACGTTGATTTGGGAGCTATCACACACGCTGACATATGATTTTAGCTGGTTCTTTATACTTTACAACTTTTGTATTCAACAAAATGATACGGGTTGATATAATTATCAATTTGCGGTTTTGGCTATTTATTTTCTCTTGGAACTATGTATCGAAATCATGTATCAAACATTAAAAAAAATGATTTTGGATCCATATGAGTGTCAAAGATGTTGAAGCGACAGAGTAATATTTTTAGAGTAATTTTTCATTTCAAATAACATTCCCAATGGAAACTGCTGTCAAATTATTATTGTAAGAGAAATATTTAGCAGCTTTATTAATTTTCATAAACTCTGTATAATCAAAAGTTGAGGGTTTTAAAGATTACAATGCAAAACAGTTCTTGAGCGAGTTCTCTGAACCACGGGGGTCACAAGTTCATACAGATAGAAAAAAGATAAATTCTTTTAACCGTATATTATCATAATATGCTAGAATAGTATCAGTAGTTATTAGTAATTTTTCATATAGTGATAGCTAATAGTAGGTTATAGTAATTGCAAAAATAATAGACTATTTATTATTTGATATAGCCTATTACTAAATAAGTTTCATAGAATGTGTAAATTATTTATTATGCAGATTTTTATATAATTTGCATTCGTCAATTCCATTGAATTAAATTGAATTTTAATTCTGGGATATATTATATCACACACTGTCAACAAATTATTACTTTATATTTCTTTACTTTGAAATATATTATTGAAAGGAAATAAATTATGGAGGTTTCTGTTTTCTTCGTGATCTATTCATTATTTGAGTTTATGAATTTTGTACTCAGAAATAAATATGGCTGTCTAGCAAGTAGTCAAGTAGAAAAAAGCATGGAATATTTTTTTCTGTATACCCAGTTTCCAGTAAGTTACAATTAATCCAGAAGATATAAAGAATAATTTTATTTGACTTTAATTTTTATTAATGGACTAATCATATGAATAGATGGTATGGTGATTTAATAATAAATTATTTTGAATGAAAAAGACTAAGAAATTGTCAAAAGATAAATCATTCATTCAATATGAATAATTACCACAATATCAACTTCTCAACTACACAAAAAAAAAATAAATTATTTGATTTGAAGTTTCACTTTGAATTGAAAAAAAAAGTATAACAATCATTGATGGAGCCTCAATTTAATCATTGATAAAAATTATTCTGGAAGGATCTCATTATCAGATTATTTGTCAATGTGTAATAGAATCGACTCATTCATTTATTTATTTATGCATTCATAGAAATAAAATAATTCCAAACTTATTATGAATTACCTATATTGGAAAAGGAACAACAGCTTTTATGCTGATATCAGCAGCATGAGATAATACTGAGAGGGAAATTATGGAGTACTGTAGTATCACACAGAAAATATTATTTTCCTTTCTCCTCTCTGAGAAGTTACTGTACTAGTGTGTGCTTCATAAAATTGAAAAGACAGCAGAGCAGAGCAAGCCGATCATCTACTAGTAATATTGGATAATTGCCAATCGTGACTTGTTTTTATTTTGTTGAATGTGGATGTGGAATGACAATAGGGGAGCAAGGGGAGGAGGTGACAGAGTACTACAACTGTTGGTGGGGGATTTCTGAATTAGCGGGGAAGGCCTGTCGATGGTACTGATCTCTTGTAGCGAGTTGAAGAACTAACTGTTAGTCACCCACTTTACCCCCCTCCACACCCACTCCACACTGCTGGTCACCCATTTAGCGAAACACTAGATGAGTTCTCTGATCCTTCTCTGTGGTTGTGCACTGAATTGTAGAACAGCGAAATACAATATTGTGCTATTGTTCTTCACCTTTATCGCAAATTGCGTGATGCCAGGAATGGGTGGCAAAGGCAAAATAGAAAGAGAAATAAGAGAGCGAGAGAGAAGTAGGATTGAACAACAATAATTAGCCAAATTCACAAGTAAATGTCTATTGTCATGAGCGAACAAGAAGGAACAACTTAAACGGTGTACACACGTACGTTTGCCTCGGGTGAGCATGCGTGTATGGGCTTGCATTCGCACGTGTGGACACTGTTCGCTGAGGCATGTGGGCGAACCGGAACCCTGTCGGTATTTTGGCGTGCTCAAAGGCGCCTCGGGCGAGCATTGAATGTACGTGTGGACGCGATTTTGCCATACGGGTGAGGCAAAACGTAAACATTGAAGGCGTCATAACCTAATTCCAATGAATTAGGTTAATGAATGACAAATCAAATTGTGATCCAATAACTAATTGTAAATTGTAGGATTTTTGTAATTTTGTAGGATATGTGGATTGTCAAATATTTAAATAGAAACATGCATGGAGTATATAATTTGTATCATGATTAACAATTTAGAACTGCATAATTTAAGTGAAAAAAGCTTCTCTACAGGGTTCCTACAAGAAAGTATAGCTCAAATATTATTTTACTGTGGCTATCAAATCATCTTTTGTTTCTTTCATGTTATCAATCAGAGTTGTTAATTAAAATTGTAATCTTCAATATGATATTATACGTTTTAGATAGCTAGGCTATCTATAGAGAGATTTATTCAAACTTTGAACTAGTATTCCCTTGAAGGTAAATCTTGAAGCTAATCTTTTGGAGAATCTTGTTTTGTCATGTGTATGAGCATAGTTAGTTTAAAATGGGCAGCAATTTAGTATTTGATTCAATTTATGGCTAATTTCCTTAAGAAGACTGTCAATTTTGTGAGACAGTGTTAAGTGCTTTGATTAGGTCATCAAAACTTCTGGAATTATTGTAGAAATTTTCTTTTTTGAGATTCAGAATAGATATTGGAAACCAACAAATGAATCGCCTAATGCCAAGAATCTCAAAGTTAGAGCCATCATTCTTGTGGAGTTATTGCTTCCCTCATGATGATATCATTTTTTGTTTAGATAACTAGTTGAATTAGATTCAGTATATTAACAACATAATGTTTTGACAACCTAAGAAAGATTGAATTGTCAATATTATTTCATGTAGCAATTTATTTCCTTACTTCAACCTACAATCGTTCAACCCACCAACATTGTTTGTCAAGTTTTATTTTTGATTTTATTATATAAGTCATTGAAATAAAATGATACTGCTGCAATTGTGATAACTATCTTCAATGATGGAATGACGCCATTGTTGTCATGTTGTGGAAAATCTACATCTACCATGTCTTCGTGTCGTCTGCAAATTGGATAGCTTTTTGAATGCTGAGGCATACGTGGATCGCGTCCACAAGGACGTACAGTGAATGTTGAGGCATATGTACATACGATTGTTCGCGCGAATCTGTACGGACGTGTGTACAAGGCTTTAATCTTCTTCACCTAAATCATCCAGCTCATCAAACACAAGACTTTTATCATTGATGACCAGTTAACTGTAAAAAAGGTGGAATTGGGGATCGATGAGGTCGAACGTGGAGAGGAGATCTTTCTTTTTCTTTGGGTTCATAGGCAATGACCCAGCATAGGATACTGGCAATTCCAAGTTTTCTGGACGACCCTCTTACCTCTCATTCTTTCCAGACAAACTACACACAAACTGACACCATAATTCTGAATGTTTCACTTTCATCACTGTGTAAAATATGATAACAATGAATAAAACACAATCACTTTGAATAACTTACTTTATTTCTTCGATTCATCATCACAATCACAATTCCCAACATAACCTTTCATTGTGACTCAGAGCGCGCGAAAAGCAACAACGTCTGCCAACCTCACAGCTACATACATTACACACTGCTACTGTTTTTATCTACTAAGGAGTTGTCTTTTTTTTTTGATCTTTCAATTCGTGCATGGTCACTATCACACTAAAGGCAAGTATGGCCAGGCAGCAAAAACTTCTCATCGATTACCTGAACAGTTTTCTTCTTGGTCAGAGCATAGGAAAACATTGCTGCAATGTTGATGTTGCAGTTTCGCCCCCCACAAGTGTATGTGTGTCACATACTGTATATTATCTGAAAGATCGATTATCTTTTTGAAAACACAAGAGGAAATGACATCAGACCCTCTGCCAGCATCAATTTTACTCCACATACAGCAATAGGAAGAATCCTGATCATTTGAACAATTCCTTATTTTGAGGTTGTACATGGACAGAAACCTCTTGTAATAAGCAATATTTGATGACAAGAAAGGTACAGGAAGAACCTGTTGGAAATCAAAAACCAATACAGTTCTATTGTCAAAGTAGTTGGCAAGATTTTTGGGGACACTTCTCATGTCATAACCTTCTTGTGCCTACTTGACATGTGTAGGCTAAGCCATGCATATCAGAAACAATTTGGCAATCAGATTTGTTGGAGGCTTGTCTTTTCTTCAACCTTTTGGTACTAGCACCCTCTGGCATCACATGAGTACTCACGTGTTGTACTTTTCACAACATACCTTTTTAACTATTTTTAGTGACCTGAATGTCTCAATATTGGTTTATCAAATTATGAATTTTGTTATTTCTCAAAACCTTACATGATTAGAAAAAGAATGAGGGGTAAGAAATTATAGGTTTATAAAGTTTATAAATTTTTTTTCACAACATTATACTTTTTCACATATATGTTATAATGTTTAAAATATCTTGATGTTTTGTTGTCTTAATGTCTTTTTTTCTTGTCTTATTCAGTTTCACTTTTTTCATCTCCATTGTTTACTTCTTTACAGCATAAGCAAATAGTCTGTTTCTCTACATGTTGTTTACATACAAAACCTGAACACAAAGTACACTTGATTGATGCTGAGGAATTTTTGGTCCTTCCACATAACCAGCAGGTTCCTTTCTTCTTTGCTGGCTGTTCGGCTACCTCTTCTTCTTCTAATGGCTTTCTGTATCTTGCTAAGAAAGAATACAAGTCATGAGGCAGTGATTTTTTTATTTTAGCTCTTGATTCCAAATGGCTTCTCATCAAACTCATGGCAAGGTTTTTTTGGAAGACTTTTCTTCTTGGAAGGCCTTGGCCATTGATATTAAAATTTGAAATGACCCTGGCATTGATTTCTGCAATATTCATAAGAATGAAAAAGAGGGCTAAAGGCCAAGTGTTTAGCTGTCTAAAATTAGGTGTTTAGCCGTCTTGTGATTCTTGAAGCAGAATAAGGAGCACACATTTTGTCGCATGTATCGACTTCTCCTTTAGTCTTGTAATCAATAATTATTTCTGGCTTACCAGTGTCAAGATATGTGACTTTAGAATCATGCATTGTCGATAACAGTACAACCCCTTTGTTCTTTTTAGTGACATAGGAAACTAAAGTTTTGTCAAACTGAAAGCCATACATAGAACTTCCAACTTCCTTACTTTTGTGAGGTAAAAACGATGGAGGTATTGCTGCTTT
This sequence comes from Nilaparvata lugens, assembly GCF_014356525.2. Classification (NCBI taxonomy): domain Eukaryota; kingdom Metazoa; phylum Arthropoda; class Insecta; order Hemiptera; family Delphacidae; genus Nilaparvata; species Nilaparvata lugens. Next base: position 7,677 of record NW_024092617.1, on the reverse strand, counting down.
GTTTTTCTTTAGAGTCCCGATACAAGTCAATCCTCTTTCTAGTAAATAATCAGCCATAGGAATGATGGTATACCAATTGTCTGTAGTTACATTTTTATGGGAATGTTCAATCGGTTTTACAATCCTTTTTACTATGTCATGGCTGCTGTTTGAAGCTTCATATTTCCCTGAGGGATGCTTTCCACAGTAAACCTCGAATTTACTGCAATAAAATGTCTTAGAATCACATAGAGCAAACATCTTTAGACCATATTTCGCGGGTTTGTTTGGCATATACTGAACAAATGAGAACCTGCATCTAAAATGATGTAAGATCTCATCGATTGTTACAAACTCTCCTGTATTGTAACAGTCTATGCAGTTTTTTTTTACTAATGAGTCTTAACATAACTCTAATGACTGCAAGTTTGTCAAATGTCTTGCGTTGTTCCCTAGTGGTTTTATCATCAAAGTGAATACACCTCAGTAAGAACAGAAAGTGAACATAGCTCATTGCTGCTCGAAGAATTGGTAATCCAGTTCCATCCTTAGCCAAACGTTCTCTTGCATTGGCATGTGAGCCTTTTTCATCCCTTTTAATCCCTCTGGATTAATTTTCCATCACACTTTTTTCAGCACTTTTCTACTGGTTTGAACATTTTGATCGAAATCAATACACCTTTTCTATTTTTAAACTCCAATCCTTGATCCTTTTTAAACTTTTCTTCTTGTCTTCTCCTAACACCTTTCTTTATTTTTGCACAATGCATTCTCACTACAGTTTTTCATGTTTTCGTTTTCAGCTACTTTATTAGATGAAATCCCGTAAAAAACTGTCCAAAATGTCCTAAGAAAAAGTAATGAAGATGAGTATTGAGCATTAATATTTATTCACAACCATTGATACACAATATAACAGAATTAAAACACAATCATAGCATATGATTTCTGTAGTATAAAGGCCTACCATACCTCAAAGAGAGTTTGTGTTTGCCACAATTTCTTTCAACTCTCTACAATTTCCAATAATTTCTGCCTCATTGACCTCGACAATGGAAGGTTCTGTAGTCTGGCATGTCTCATTTTCAATAACCTTATTGCACATTTCTCTCTCATTATGGTTGATTGTGGTGCATTCTGCATTCTGGTATTATACATTTTCAATAAGCCCATGATGTTTATAATCAACCGATGTATCCTGTAACAATAAATGGGTTGATCAGATATAAGTGAACTTAGCCTAATTACAACTTACTTTGTCAAAAGCAAATCAATTGCAAAGAAAAAGAAATTAAATAAAATGAAGAATAACAGTGTTGTGTATCGAGATAATAAAACAATGATTAGAATTTAGATCTGGATTTATTGACTAACTTTCTTTTTGGTTACAGGACATAGAACACTCTTGTGGCACGAGAACCGTGCCACCTAGATCGAGAAATCTTATGATTGAGTTATGATCAAAATAATAATATAATCTTGAATCAATCTCGTAGACTAATACATGTGAATAGATGAGAATAATTGTTGTACAAATACTTATTTAATAATATAAGTGTGAATAGTAGTTAATTGTGTATTCATAGTTCTGTATGTTGGTATAGTGACAACTGTGCCTGTTTGGCGGGCTATATGACAATTACCCCCCCCCCCCATAATTTCACACTTAAAGATTCAGTCTTACAACTGGACAAACAACTCGTGACGATTGCCGCACTGGACCGGGGCTGGAAGATTTTTACTAGGGTGCAAAATCATTTGAAGTGGTTTGTTATCAACAATGAAGGTGAATTTACGGCCAAATAAGTAGTAGTAGAATTTCTTGCAAGACCAGTAGACTGCAGTGGCCTCCTTATCCAATTGTGACTATCCTTTCTCTGATTCTGTTAAACTTCGTGACACAAAAGCTATAGGGCGCTCTTCTCCATTGATTAGGTGAGACAAAACTCCAGACAAGCCTACTGGACTTGCATCTGTGGCTAGACTCACTGGTAATGTAGGGTCAAAAGGAACAAGAACTTTGTCACTTGCAATCTCCTTTTTAACTTGCTGAAATGATGTTTCACAATGTTTCGACCATGAAAATTTGATGCCTTTCCGAAGTAGATTATGTAGAGGGAGTAGCATTGTGGATGCATTTGGTAGAAACTGTTGATATTCTAATTTTACTGGTTAGTGAAATGTGGATTTTTACTATTAACAATAGACGTTTTACTTTTACTTTGATTTATTACACCAAAACACACTACAAACATTTTACATAGCAAAAACCGACAACCTGAAATCAACGCCTTCTTCATAGCTGACTCAATTTGTCATTAAACTTACTCCATCAAATCAATTTTAAACAAACAGGATCAAAAAAAAAGTATTATCAAACATTACAAATTACATCATTTCAGATCATATTTCAAAAACAGGAATAATTATTAAACATCACACATCATAAGAACATGAATAAGTCACATCATTTTAGAACACCCTTTACGTATGAAAAGACAATTAGAGTATAACTTCTGAAATGAAAAATAACATAAATAGAAAAACTAAACAATAACACCACGTCTGAATTTTTCAAACTTGATTTTCTCAAGAGGCTTTGTTAAGCCATCTGCAATATTTTCTGAACTTTCAACATATTCAATTTCTATTTTGTGGTCCCTTAATTTTTCAATTAGAAAATGATACCGTACATCAATATGTTTGCTTCTTTTATTGAACATTCCATTATTGATTAATTTTATGGCACTCTGATTATCCATATTTAGAACTACCTTGACTTCCCTTTTCAGTATATTTTCAAGTAAGCATTTTAAATATAACAACTCTTTAACACAATCAGCGGTGGCAATATATTCAGCCTCAGTACTAGACATAGCAACAATAGGCTGTTTCCTTGAGCACCAAGCAATTGGTCTTCCAGAATAAAAAATTATATAACCAGAAATACTTTTATGAGTCTCGATGTCATTTGCATAGTCTGCATCACAAAATGCTTCAACAATGTTACTATTATTATCATCATCTTTCATAATTATAAGCTATACCTTTTTCAATAGATCTTAAAGTTTGTTTAACATTCAGAACATCATTCCTTGTATAATTTTCCAGGTGTCTACTTTCAAAGTTGATTGCCAGAGCAATATCAGGCCTAGTTTTACTTGATAGATAAAGCAAACTGCCTACTGCTTCCCTCATTGGAAAATTACTGACTTTAAAATCATTAGTTGGATTTTGATTAGCCTGACTAATAGGAATACTAGAAACTTTGGCATCAGTCATATTATACTTGTCAACAACTTGATTTGCATATTTTGATTGCTTCAATACAATTCTATCAGATTTTTCATCAATTGTCATCCCTAGGAAATATTTAGGTTCATAATCAATTTTTATTTCAAAATGTTCACTCAATTTAATCAATAATTTTTTCATTTCTACTTCATCTTCTCCAATCACAATACCATCATCAACGAACAGCGCGAAAATTATTTTAGAATCTACAGTCTTAAAAATACAACGTTCAACACCAACAGCTATTAACCCATTCTCAGCTAAACTGTTTGAAAAACACTGGTTCCACTTCAGTGGAGCTTGTTTTAAACCATACAAGGCTTTTTCGAGTTTTACTATTTTATTTTCATCAAATCCCTCAGGTAATTTCAAAAAGATTTCTTCATCAAGATTACCATACAAAAATGCAGTTTTGATGTCAAATTGCATCATCTTATAACATTTATTGGCAGCAATAGCAAAAATAAGTCTCATAACTAAGCATTACATAATCATTAAGTCTTACAGGAATTCTCCTATTCCTTTGAGGTCTTACATCATTGATTTGATCTACATTTTCTTCTACATTGCCTACTTGATCTTGATTTACATTTTCACAATTTTCTCTTATCTCATCAACTATTTCAACTAAAGAATCATCAGTGTTACAATCAGGAATTTCATCAATAATTTTTACTTGTACTTTACTCTTATTACTAACAGCAGATTGTATTTTACATTGAGCTTGTTCTGAAAAAACTACATTTCTAGAAATAACTATTTTTCTTGCTTCAGAATCCCACAACCTATATCCATTTACAGTATACCCAATGAATATATATTTCTTAGTTCTACTGTCCAATTTTTTTAAATGACCTGGTACATGACTATATGCATCACTCCCAAAAATCTGGAGTCTGGAAAGATCAGGTTTTCTTGAATTCCATTTTTCAAATGGAGTACATTCAAGAGTTTCAGTGGGACTTCTATTAATCAGATAGGCGGCAACCCTAACAGCTTCTCCCCACATTTCTTTATTTATCCCTGAGTCAAATAAAAGAGCCCTTACCTTCTCAACCAATGTCCTATTCATTCTCTCAGATTTCCCATTCAATTCAGGTGAATATGGAACAGTATATTCCAGCACAATACCCTTTTCCTTACACCACTCTTTCAAATTCTTACTAGAGTATTCACCCCCATTGTCACACCTAAAACGACCTATTTTCAAATTCCATTTTGATTCTACCTCAGCTGAGTAATTTTTTATGGCATCAAAAACTTCATTTTTCTGTTGTAATAAGTATACCATAACAAAGTGAGTATAATCATCCAGAAGTACAAGGAAATATTTTTTCTTGTCCCAAGTGACTGGGTCAATAGGCCCACAAAGATCAGTGTGAATTATTTGGAGTGGCCTAGTAGCCCTTTCTCTTATACTACTAAACGGCTGCCTTGTTTGGCGAGCTGTTACAATAAGTCGTGACGTTAGGTTGGATAGCCTTCTTCTCATCTGGCATTGACTCCCAGGCACTGATGAAATACTTGAATTGTTCTGGAATTACACAAAGAATTTTGAAATTAACATATCCTCTGTGATTTCGTTTTTTAGATTTTGTAGCCTTTGAGAAATATTTTCCAGATTGCTAATGTTGGTGGCAATGTCCAGATTCTTGTCATACGAAAAATTGAAAAACTCCTGTAGTAGGTTATATTTTTGTTGTTCACTGTCCCGTTCATATATTTTACAGAGTTTGTCAAACATTGATTTCGAATTTTCACAGTTTATGATATGCATCAGTGGTCCTTTTTCAATGGTGGTAATTATCAGTTTCTGAGCTACAGCATCACGTTTCACCCACAAAGTATTATCCTTGGTTTCATCATTATACGGTTCACTCCCATCAACTATCGACCAAAGAGACTGAGATTTTAGTATTATTTTCAACTGGAACTTCCATACGTTGAAATTCTCGATGTTCTTAAGTTTTTCTACACTGTCTTCCTCCTTCATTTTCACGGCGATTATTCTTCACTCCTTTGTTAGGCAAGTCACCCAAGTTTCACACACGCCAACTATGTTTCACTTTTACGATCGAAAATCCTATCCACATTTACACTATCTGGGCCCATAACCTGTTGATATTCTAATTTTACTGGTTAGTGAAATGTGGATTTTTACTATTAACAATAGACGTTTTACTTTTACTTTGATTTATTACACCAAAACACACTACAAACATTTTACATCGCAAAAACCGACAACCTGAAATCAACACCTTCTTCTTAGCTGACAAGCTCCCTCTAATAACCTCAGCCAGTGCCAACATAATCACAAATTGAATATTACTTTCCAACAGAAACTTGGAATAATAGGTCACAAGTCCAAGAAAGCTTCTTACTTCATCAGTTGATTTGGGACATGGTGCATTTAGAATCGCAGAAATCTTATCTTGAGACTTCTTGAGCCCTCCCTCTGTAATTACATGGCCTAGGTACTTCACCTCTTGTTTGAAGAATTGACATTTTTGTAGGTTGATGTGTAGGTCAAGTTGTCTCATCCTGTCAAGGCATTTCCTGAGTCTGAACTTGCATTCTTCAAGTGTATGACCCTGAATTATGATGTTGTCAAAATATACAGCTGTTCCTTCTAGGTTCATGAGAGCATCATCCATAACCCTTTGAAATTCATTAGGAGCAACTTTGACCCCAAATGGCAATTTGTTCACCAAATGAGTTCCTAGATGAGTCGATACAGTGAGAATCTTCTGGCTGTCTTCATCTACCTCCAAATGATAAAATGCACGATGAATATCCAGTGTACAGAAATAATGTCCACCCTTCATTTTATTGAAAATCTCCTCAATTCGAGGTATTGGGTATCTAGCACTCTTTATCTGATGATTGACAGTTGGCTTATAGTCACAGCACAAACGGATTTCCCCATTTGGTTTTGGCACAACTAGAATAGGGGAACCCCAATCAGAATAGTTTGTTTTCGTGAAAACTCCTTCTTCTTCTAATTTTCGTATTTCTCGTTCAATCTTGTCTTTATATGCATGCGGTACTGGTCTAGGTTTTAAGAAAATTGGGTTCATTGAAGCTTTAGGAATCAGGGAACACCTGTAGTTAGGAATTGTGCCTATCTTAGGTTGAAACACATCGGGGTACTCACTGACTAACTCTTCTTTTATAGTATTAACATGTAGTGCACTTATCTGGTTTATGGCAATGTTCAAATGTCGTAGCCAGGCATGGCCTAATATTGCTGGAGAATCTGACATAACAACATACAATTTTTCATTTGTTAGTTTCCCTTGATATTCCACTGGAGCAGTGACAACTCCCAATGGTATGAATATTTCTTTTGTATAGGTTCGAAATTTAATCTTTGTTGGTTCGAGAGGGAAGCTAAGACCAAGATTGAGAAATTCTTTTTTACTAATAATACTTACAGGACTTCCAGAATCTACCTCAAATTCACAAAACTTATCTCCAATCTTGACTGTCATAATAAATTTAGCTGAATCTTTAATTTCTGATGTATATTTTACCTCTATTACTTTGGAAACTGTATGTAGTATTTCCTCATCTTCTTCCAAATTCTCTTCATCAACTAACTTTACTTCTCCTGCTTTGCTTTTAATTAATGTAGTTAAACAAACCTTACCAACATGACCTTGGCAACCGCAAGACAAACACTTCAATGTGGCCCTATCTCTTTTGCAGTCTGATGTTTTGTGATTAGCTAAGCCATACCATATGCATAAATTATCAATTCCTAGGTTTTTAATTCTAGATTGTGATTTCTGTTTGAAAGGATGTGCTTTTCCTGTGGTCCATCTTGAACAATTGTTACTAGACTGATACTCTATCTTATTTATGGTATTTGGAACAGAAGTGATTTCTTTGTTTCCTTGCTTAGATGCTTCCAAAGAGAGTGCAATACTGCAAGCTTTTTCAAAAGAAAGGTTATCTTCTTGCAGTAATTTTTCATGGATGTGACTATCTATTAGTCCTCATATGAATTGTGCTCTTAAAAATAGTTCAGCCACTGATTTCCTGCAATCTGCGTTGCAGCAGTTAAATTGACAGGTAGGTTAAGTTACGTAATGCTGCAATGTAATCGGAAATACTTTCCATCTGGTTCTGAGACCTACTAAGAAATTTGTGTTGTTCTGTATATATATTGGGTGCTGGACATAAATGTTGGCTTAGTAGAGTGATTAATTCTGTATAACTCTTTTCCAAAGGCAAATCTGGTACAGTTAGGCTGGATAAAAGCATATAATGCTTAGCTCCAATATTGTTGATAAGGACTCTAGTTAGTGTTTCTTCCTTAGTAATATTTTGTAGCTGTAAGAAATTTTCTAACCTTTCTTTATACAATTTGAAGGTTTCCTGAGCCGCATCAAAGTTCTCAAA
>NW_024092616.1:0-13883 GCF_014356525.2 Nilaparvata lugens | reverse complement strand
CACTGTGGCGACTAAATGACACCTAAAGACTGAACAATTGCTCGGTTGATACTGCGCAACTCAGTGGAGTGATGGGGGAAAGTTTTGGAATGCTTAGATGACTCATTCACTGACCCACCCTATTCAATAGTTTTGTGCAGCAAAAACACTGACACTGTTGTACTTTTTACTTCAGGAAGTTAACAATTTAGAAATAAAGAAAATTGATAATATATTCAATTTGATCTCAATTATGAAAATCTTTTAATTGGAAAATATGTTTTCTCGTCATTTCAACTATAATTATTGATGATTCAAAACAAGAATGAACAGTTAATATCAGGCCTACATCAGATATACCGGTATCAGTTTATCCTCTTTAGAAGCACTACCTTCGTAAACAAAGCCATGGTGCATTCTGGTGACGTCAGCACAGGTAGGGCTTCTACACCAATAAAAATTTGTTGATTTCAGCTAATCTATATCAGCTAGTGTTTTTTCATTGGTGTAGGAGCCCTACCTGTGCTGACGTCACCATAAACCACCTGTCATGCACTATGGCTTTGTTTATGGAGTAGTGATAGAAGGGCATTTGCAAGGCAGAGAATCGGCAGCTCTGTTCTCCCATCTTTCTCCACTGCTATTATAACATGGACCTCACTATATCAATGCATAGAATTGATGTGGTATCATTGTGTTCTCATTCAGTGGTTTTCATCCACACAACACATGATGAATACTTTCTGCTCTGTTACTGTCGACGAAAGATCGATATTTTCAATTATAGATACATCAATTATCGAGAAAGGAATCGATGTTTACAGCAATGAGCTGGCACCAAATTGGATCAGCGTAAACAGCAGACTTCCTGTTTTGTTCAATAATTAATTGCATTCTGAAGCGTTTCAAACAACTGTAGCTATTCGTTTCAAATGTGTATATACCATAGAGAAACATAGAATAAGTAGAGATCCCATGGTATGGGGCGTTTTATAGGTCGCAACTTTACTGTTATCTCGAGCTGATAGTTCTTTCCTGTGAAGCTTTATGACGCTGGTAGTCTCTCATATTGTGCCGTTCATACACTCTTACCCGGTCAAACAGTAAAAATTGGCAATAACGACAGTAATCGGCTTGAGATAACAGTAAAAGTTGGCGACATAAACGCCCCTATACCATGGGATATCTACTTACGCTATAGTTTCTCTATGATTATACTTATTTATATTGGATTCTATATATATTTTTTTTTTGCTCCTCACTGGAATTATTTTATATTATTAATTATTAATTAATAATGACCAAGCGAAGCTGAGCTCATAGGCTAGGCACACACCAGTTAGTCAAGACAAGACATGATCAGACACCTTCTGTCACAATACTTCACATTGTTGATTATGAAGACGTGTCTAATTGCAATTACTAATCAATGTGTGTTGCGTCATAAGCAACTATGTGAAGTATTGATGTGTCTGATCATGTCTTGTCTTGTCTTGACTTGACTAACTGGTGTGTGTCTAGCCTTAGGCCTACCATACACGTTCCGATCGGTCTCAAGGCCCGGACTCTTAGTTTCAACTCGATCGGCTTTTTTCTGTTTGTCGTAGTTAGAGTCGCAGTTATTGTCCGATTAGGATCAAATTTGGTTTACCAGTACTTTGAAACGAGGCGCGTCGAATATATTGTGTTTTTGTTCCTTTTAAATCAATCAATCAATTTTATTAGAAAAACATTTTTACAATGTTGGGTCCTGCTAAACCCGTGGGTTTTTCAGCAGGTGCTAGATCAAACCAAATTCACAACGTTAAATTAAAATTAAGAATTTCTTTTTTTTTAATTTTGCATTTTAAGGATAATACAAAGGAAAAGGATATTACCAAGTCAATATTACCGTGAAAATCAGACTATAGAATTATTCTTCATAAATCAGCTGTCGAATGGATCATAAATTGCATGCAATGACGCATGCAATATTAATAACTGAAGTATTTTCTCTCGACCTTCCACTGCTTCCAACTCAGGCAGACCTGTTGCCAGTACGTCTTGAAGGAGATTAGTTATTGATGTTATCAACCCCATTTTTGATACACCAACCACAACAGCCATTAATCGTTCTCACAACGATATCTCGCCAACACGACAGGACAGGACAGAATTTACTCTGATGGACAGTATGGACAGAGGAGGCTGTGGTTTATAACTGCGCGAGGTCTACTGTTCACAGAACTACTAGTTATTGTATGTCCATGATAGAATCACAAAAGCAGTAATAGACCTTATGGTAGAAGAGATATGGTAGACCTCTAAAAATATGGTTAGTGTATAAATTATATCTTTCATATTACCAGAGACGAATAACGCAATTACGGTTTATCTTCTTCTTACAAACAAGGATTAGGCTTCAACCTGTCCGACTCACATCTAGCCAATTATTCAAATAAACATAAAAAACTCCTATTATGCCACCGCTTGCGTAGTCTGCCAACATCTCTTTTGCCTACTGGCTGATAATTATAGACTTTAAATAGTAATCTTTCAGCTGACATTCTTTGAACATGCTCCCTCCATTGATGCCGATTCTCGTAACTCTTTCATTCATGCTGCAGATTTTCAATTCTTTCCTAATATCTCAATTCCTGAAATGATCTCTTCTGTCACATCCCTTGGTTCTTCGGAGAAATCTCATCTCGGCTGCCTGCACTCTGCTTTCAAGTGGCTTCGTAGTAACCGGTGATTCACTACCATAGAGGAGGACTGGAGCGGTCATTACCTTATAAAATTTCATAATTGTATCTGTTCTAGCTTTTTCACCCAAAGTCCTGCTGATATTTCCACATATCATTTGGAACTTTCCTATTTTCTTCTCAATATCTAATTCATCTTTGTAACTAATGTCACTTCCTAGATATGTAAATTGAGAAACTTGTTCCAACACTGTATTATTAATATCAATTTTCGATCTGACCGGATATTTGCCTCTGAATGCCATAATGTTTGTTTTCTTAGTTGATATTTTTAAATTATATTTCTGATAATATAATTATATATTACGGTTCATTCTCCATGATATTATTGATACAGTCACAAACCTACTTATTACTGTAATTCTCAGCTACTTCAGGAGTTTAGAATATTGTCTAAGCCATCAAACATTCAAGGGAAAACATAATTTCAACACAAAAAAATCAACAATTATTGTCAGCTCTGTTATCTACTCGCTAACAAGACTTGATACCATAAGTGAGAACTTCCAGGATGCGTCATATACACTTCATACTTCCCGGGTACTTTTAAGAGCTTATCTTGAAAATAATACATTTTCAAAAGCTTCCTTCGGCTGCTATAGCTTTTGAACGCCAACTTCCCACTTTTCCCCGAACTATTTCCCGTCTACCGCCTTCCAAATTGCCAATTAAAAACTTTCGCCCATGCCTTGCCAACAATAAATGACTTGACTCGCTTAGTCCGTTCTATATTGCATATCTATATCATATTAACTGGGGTATTTTGTTCGAGTATAGAAGTATATTTCATTCGAGATACGACTCTACTCGTCCGTTTGTTGCTCACATTAGAAAAGGCCAGGTTTTTTTAGTTTATTATTATGCACTTCTAAAAGATGGTTAGTTATCAAGTTTAAGTATATTCAAGTATTAGGTTACTTAGTAAATAGGATACAATTATAGCTAACTCCAGGATTTTTAGTTGAATATTATAAGCTTCTAAAAGATGGTTAGTTACCAAGTTTAAGTATTAGACTACTTGGTTATGAGATACAATTATAGCTAACAGCATTAGAAAACTCCAGGATTTTAAGTTAAATATTATGAACTTCTGAAAGATGGTTAGTTATCGAGTTTATAAAAAGTATATTCATATATAGGCCTACTTAGGATACTAGTTATAATATTACAAGTTAGTAGACAGAAGGTTGGTCACTCATCTATAGTATTTTAGTTGTAATGCAATTGGAGTGGGGGAACTGCAGCCGTGACGTAGGCTGTAGTACAGAGTAGGCAGAATATCGCATTCTTGAAAATCATACGGTGACCTATAGTCAAATTATATAACACAAACATTTTCTGACATGCAAGCTTTCTGTTTCTGCTTTACAATAATTATCAAAACATTTGAATAATACAAGCATTTTGCAATATAAAAGCAAAAAACCCACCTCCTAACCTTCCCCTTCAAACCCTTAAGGTTTCTTTATCTTTTAGGTCATTTTTATATTTTGTAGTTTGGCTATACATCAGCTTGTGAATTTCGAGGATGAGATATTTTGATTCTCGTAGGTAGAACATATACTCATACCAGCATGTGTTCAGTGCAATTATATGAATGAATTCATTGGATTTATCGGATCGGTTTATTGTTTTATGCAATGCATTGGTTTATCAAGATTTGTTATGGGTTAATCTGAAATTAAAATAGTATAACGTTGTCTACTAACGCTTTTCCAGCTTATTAACTTTTTCGTGTCACGTGTTTAGATTCTTGAAAAACTTTCAACATCATTTTATTCATACAAGTGAATGAACTTGAAATATTAAACAAAAAATTAGAATCGGTGATTAATTCGCTATAAGTATGGAGAATTTTTAAGTTATGAGTCAATCTTGAGGGGATTAAACGACGATGTATTTGAAGATACAGTGAATAAACTGTATGCTGAGTGTGGTTACTCTATCACTTTTTTACTACACGTGACGTCACGCTGGCATTCCCCCCACCACTTCGAATCTTACACCTGTGAGTGATCAAACTTCTGTCTACTAACGTTGATAATGTTATACAACAAGCAATAGTGTTCAAGCCATATTATATCTAACAAGCAAAAGTGTTAGGTAGGCTACAATTTATTGACATGCCGCACTATCCAGACGTGATAGATACAGTCACAGTTTTGTTAATCATAGTCATGTATTTTTAGATTTTATTTTATATCTATATATATAAAAGCGAAATGGCACTCACTCACTGACTGACTGACTGACTCACTCACTCACTCACTCACTCGCATAACTAAAAATCTACCGACCAGAACGTTCAAATTTGGTAGGTATGTTCAGTTGGCCCTTTAGAGGCGCACTAAGAAATCTTTTGGCGATATTTTAACTCTAAGGTGGTTTTTTAAGGTTTTAAGTTCGTCTTTTAGCATGTATATTCTTCTTCTCCCAATCTCTTAATTATAATTGAAATTTCCATATCATATGTTACTATAGAACTATAATCTAGATAGAATACCTCTTCGAAACATTGTTAACTGGCAACTAATTAATAATTTGTCAGGTTGGCATTAATTGAGTTGACTTTGTTAGGTTAGCCCCAGTTGAAGATTTAAATGCATTTATCGCGGAATTTATTGGGCACTGCTACTTCAATCCTGGGAATATTATATTACTAGCCGTCAGGCTCGCTTCGACCGCCATATCCGTTTAGCCAGACGTTTCTGGACCCCCGACTGATATTGTCCTAACATATGATAGAAATGCTCAAATGAAAAATGCAGGCGAGCGAAGCGAGCCGGCTAATCTCATTCTTGGACGATCCAGTCGGGGGTCCAGGGGGCGGAGCCCCCTGGCTAGACGGATATGGCGAGCGAAGCGAGCCTACGGCTAGTACATTATAATATCAACATAGGCTACTAGGCTCATAGTCATGTTATAATTCTGTATATATTTTTAGTTTTATTGCTGCTATAACATGTATTGTGTTTTTGTTTTTGAGGAATAAACAGTTTGATTTGATTTGATTTTTGATTTGATGTACTACACAGTATTTATGGAGTGGACTATTTCTAAATGAGGAGACCCTTCTATCCTATGAGAAAAAGCTTTTTCCAATGATTCGAATAAACTCCAATTTTTTAGTTAAATTTCGTAGTTCCTAGTAGTTCGTTTTCGTGAAGCTATGTGACGCTGCTACCATGAAGAAAAGATGACATAAGAAGATATCCCATGGTATAGGGCGTTTATGTTCCAAAATTTACTGTTAACTGGAGTTTTTGTGAAGCTATATGACGCTGCTACCATGAAGAAAAGATGGCATAAGAAGATATCCATGGTATCTCAGGGAAAACTCACTTTTCGTGTAGTTGAGAAGTTGATATTGTGGTAATTATTCATATTTCTAAGTATCAATAAATCTGTGGTTTTTGACAATTTCTTAGTCTTTTTCATTCAATTTGATTAAAATTTCTTTCTATGGGATGTTTATGAGCTCAGCTGTTTTTCCAAGGATGAATATTAGACTATCCTTTTAATGTCCTTCACGCGTTTTTTCAGGGATGAGACCTAGTGCAATCGAATTTTCATATCATGAACCTACTATATCCCAAATTTCGTGAAAATCGTGAGAGCCGTTTTCGAGATCCGTCGAACTTAAATAACCATGTGAATAACCAAATATATAAATATATACAGAAATTACTCACTTAATATAATAGCATAAATTAGAATGGATCAGTTCTGATCTTGACCAAGATATTATTCCACAATGGGCATTGGTGTGAAGTTTCAAGTCAAATTTATAATCAAAATTCCAATATCCATCCAGATAATTGACACCTTTCTTCTATTTATACAGAATATGCCACGAAAGATGTAACATTTCATATCAGAACGAGTTGTCATGAAGGTGTATGATTCTCAATGACCCAGTACCTGCTGCCATCTGGTGGCAAAATTGGGAGTAGTATACGGATAGAATTGTCGACCAATCAGGAGAGAGTGTGGGCGGAGTCTAGAAAGTCATTCCAACTGACGTCATTTAATCGGTGTTGAACTGAGACCTCACTATAGAATAATTTCCATAGAGTACATTGAACACAATATAATAGAGAAACAATAGCATAAGTAGATATCCCAAGGTATAGGGTGTTTATGTTCCAAATTTCACTGTTAACTCAAGCCAATAGTCCTAGTAGTTCTTTATCGTGTAGCTATATGACGCTGGTAATCTCTCATACATATTTGCTTCTACATTTTTTTCTAGTAAATCTCCCTGATTTGCTGTGGAAACTACAGCTCAGTGCCGTATTATATCAGGTAGGCTACATCTGTTTAAGAGAAACATAAACTTCAAAATTTGTACTAAAAATTCAAATTTATCTAGATTTCTTGCAAGTTTTATTGTGTAAATCCATTCAGAAATGCACACTCTTTCCTCTAAATATATATATTATGTATATATTGTCTTCTGAACTTCCACGGTTACTCTAGTAAAGTTTCCATTCATCTACTTTCACAGATTTTCTTCAGTGGAGCTCCCTTAATCTGCTTTGAAAACTACTTCCAGTGTCGTGCTATATCATATCCGTCTAAAGAGAACACAAACTTTAAACTTTCCACTAAAAAATCCAAATTGATCTAGATTCCCTGCAAGCTTCCTTGTGTAAATCCATCTATCACCTGTGGAGATTCCAATTTTGTGTCAGGTTACATTCATCTCAGGAAACTGGAGTTTGCAGCAGCCTGATATGATCAATGAAAATGCATTAACGGTTAACGGCTGTTGTCACAAAAGTTGAGAGTAAAATATGCGAGCAGGCGTTGTCCAAGCTGTTTGCACAAGATTAGTAATCAAGATAAGTGCCAGCCTGTTCAGATTCATATTAATCTGTCACCACTGGTTTGAACGGGGAACTTTAGTGTTATTTATGAGGAATACTGCCAGACCGCTCCCATATGGAGTAAGATCCACTTTAAACTGTCACCACTTGTTTAAATGGGAAGTTTTTGGAGCTATTTATAAGAGATACTGTCAGTCTAAGGGAGTGTTAGATATACAGTTAGATTCATTTCAATCTGTCACCACTGGTTTGAACGGGGAACTTTAGTGTTATTTATAAGGAATACTGTCAGTCTGTTCCTATGTAAAGTTAGATTCATTTCAACCTGTCAACTTGTTTGAATGAGAAGCTTTAGTGTTATTTATAAGGGATACTGTCAGTCTAAGGAGTGTAAGAAATACAGTTAGATTCATTACAATCTGTCACCACTGGTTTGAATCGGGAACTTTAGTGTTATTTATGAGAAATACAATTTGGGAAATTATCTTCAAAATAGTGATAACCATAATTACAATACCAGACAAAACGGTGACCTTCTCACACCCTATGTAAGATTGTCTAGAACTCATAGGAGTCATATGTATCAGAGGCATGTAATGTTTAATAAACTCCCCATAGCAATAAGAAATTTGCAAGAAAAAAGCTTTAAATTAGTGGTGAAGAATTGGCTGAAAAAGAATCCATTTTATAACTTAAGAGAATTTCTAGACTGTGATATTAGTAGTATTGCTAGACTGTGAGCTATAATTAGTTTTCATGTTATATATTATAATATGTATTTCAAATTTATATTTCGTTGACGAAGCCTATTGCATTGATGTTTATATGTTTAATGGCAAATAAAATTCTCATTCTTATTCTTATTCTTACAACTGCCAGTCTGCTCCTATATAGAGTAAGACCCACTTTAAACTGTCACCACTTGTTTGAATGGGAATCTGCAATGTTATTAATAAGTCAGTCTAAAGTAGTGTGAGAAAAATATAATGAGGTCCACGTTATAATGGCAGTGTTTGATTTGCAATGGTATTGCTATCCTTGTCTATCAATCAACAAAGCGGATAGCGCTATCTCTTTCTCACTTTGCTTAGTTGCCAGATCGCTTTTAAACAATGTAGAAATATAATTAATTAACAAAATATCCCATCTTAATCATGAAAATTCGTTATGAAATCATTGAAAAATATAATTTCTCGCTTGATAAGATATAAATGATTGTTTTAAACGAGAATGAACAATTAATATTACATCAATAAACCGGTATCAGTTATCCTCCGTAGAAAGCAATGACAAGACAGAGGATCGTAACAATGTTCTACTACAAGTTGAGTTCTAGAACAAGTGGAGTTCTACTTCACTGCTATTATAACGTCGACCTCACTTTAGTAAGATTCATTTTAAACTTTCAGAACTGGTTTGAATATAGAAATCTGGTGTAATTTATAAGAGACTAGCCGTCAGGCTCGCTTCGCTCGCCATATCCGTCTAGCCAGGGGGCTCCGCCCCCTGGACCCCCGACTGGATCATCTGAGAATGGGATCAGCAGGCTCGCTTCGCTCGCCTGCATTTTTCATTTGGGCATTTTTATCATATATTAGGACAATCCTGTCGGGGGTCCAGACTAAACGGCTGGCTAAACGGATATGGCGAGCGAAGCGAGCCTGACTGCTAGTAATATAATATTCCCAGGATTGAAGTAGCAGTGCTTAATCAATTTTCCCGCGATAAATGCATTTAAATCTTCAACTTGGTGCCAACCCAACAAAGTCAACTCAACTTAATGCCAACCTGACAAAATTATTAATTTAGTTGCCAGTTAACAACTGTTTCGAAGAGGTACTCTATCTAGATTATAGTTCTATAGTAGCATATGATATGGAAATTTCAATTATAATTAAGAGATTGGGAGAAGAAGAATATACATGCTAAAAGACGAACTTTAAACCCTTAAAAACAACCCTTAGAGTTAAAATATTGCCAAAAGATTTCTTAGTGCGCCTCTAAAGGGCCAACTGAACATACCTACCAAATTTGAACGTTTTTGGTCCGGTAGATTTTTAGTTATGCGAGTGAGTGAGTGAGTGAGTGAGTGAGTGAGTCAGTCAGTCAGTCAGTGAGTGAGTGCCATTTCGCTTTTATATATATAGATACTGACAGTTTAATGGAATTTAAAATATGGTAGTGAGATTCCTTGAGGTTCAACTCAAAATGTCATTACTGGTTCTAATAAGAAGCTTTGGTATTACTTATAAGGAATCTGTCAGTCTAAAGACGTGTAATATACATTGAATATTAAAATATTAATATTAAGAAATTGTCAGATAAAATCCTTTAGAGATCCTTTACAAACTTTCAGTACTGGTTTGAATGGGTTGCTTTGTTGTTATCTAATAAGAAATTCTGACAATTTAAAGTGAGTTCCATTATAGTTATCTACTACTCATCACCGCTTCAAACCTCGTAAACTTGAGATTTAAAAGCCCGAACAGAACTCTTGATGACTCTAATAAATTCTGAGTCGTTGAGGGAGAGAGGTGGGTCTCTTACACTCTTTTCATCTCACTCTCTCTCGCTCGCTCTTTCTCTGATTCACACTGAAATTTATTGTAAACTGATGAGACCAAAGTATAGGAGAAGTGAAAAGGGGAATCACCCTCTACGTCAGCATTGGTTGGAAATGAGTATAATTTGTAAAGAAATCTGATATCAGTTTGAAGTTAATTTTATTTATAGAGAGATTTTATAGCGTCAGTGGAAGTTAAAACTTCAGTGAAAATTATTTTAAATCATTCAAAGTGTCATAATAATAATATGTTTCTTTTCAGTCGACAAACGATTTGGCAACCGTGCGAAGTTGTGAAAGATAGCGCTATCTGCTTTGTCGAATGACAGACAAGAATAGTTTATCTGGGTATTGAAGAGCGTAAATTGTATTTTGAAAAGTGAAAGTGGCATAACCAACATTTTGATTTTGACAGTATAGTATAAATTGGAAATGGGACAGATTTGGGCATGAACCTGTTGTGCCTTTCCTGATGTTAACTATTTGTACACAATGTGATAAATAAATAAAAAATCTGGTGTGGCGCACTCACTCAACTTTCCTTGCCGTTATGAATATTGATCACCTGACGCTAGTGTTCCCGCGCATCTCAAGTCTACTATTCAAAGATTCGAGCCAGCTGGTGACAGGACAATAACACTGGAGACACACGAGGTCTGCTATCTCTCCATAGTGAATGTTTTAATAGAATCAACAGTTGCCAACATTTTGCAATTGAATAATCACATTTTCTCGAATTTCGAGCTTATTTTCAAATTTAGGTGAAAATGCTACTGAACATTACTTGTAGAGATTTTCATGCTCAATCTTTTCCACTCGATTTTTTTGTTTCAATTGTATCTGAAGCCTGATAATTGAGAATCTAAAATCAAACTTTGCATAGATGGGGCGGAGCTCCTGGAATTTTTACAGATATGGGACTTATGGCAGTTGATATAGCTTATCGATGACTATTTTAGGTATAACTTTAATCAAAATCGTTGGAGCCGTTTTCGAGAAAATCGTGAAAAACCCTGTTTTTGACCACATTTTCGCCATTTTAGCTGCCATCTTGAATCGCATTTGATCGAAATTGTTCGTGTCGGATCCTTATAATGTAAGGACCTTACGTTCCGAATTTCAAGTCATTCCGTTAATTGGGAGAGAAATCGTGTACACAGACGCACATACACACACACACACACAACACACACACACACACACATACAGACCAATACCCAAAAACCACTTTTTTGGACTCAGGGGACCTTGAAACGTATAGAAATTTAGAAATTGGGGTACCTTAATTTTTTTCGGAAAGCAATACTTTCCTTACCTATGATAATAGGGCAAGGAAAGTAAAAATAACATTAAAAAAATAAATAGCAACACCAATGTTAATCAGGTGCTACCTTCATAACATAAATCTCAATATGAGGAGTCCTGAGATCAGTTTGAAGTTTATTTCATGTAAGAAAAAAGTTACCACTACTTGGTGACCTCGCAAAGTATTCTTGGTTGGTGATTGTTTTATTTCCATGGATTGCAAATTTGAAATTTGAATTACAATAGCCCCTCATCTCAGCCACTTGGGGCCGGTTTCCGAGCTCGGGATCTATAAGCTCTGGACTTACAGAGTCCAGGACTAAAATAAGCTCTCGGGTCTAAATTTACTTTCTGAGTCACAATTTTTTCTTCTATACTCCGGGGTTTATTGAGTTCCCGACTTATTTGAGTCCAGGACTTGAACGCAGTAAACATGAGGGAAATTCACAATATTTTGCTGTTGTATTGTTGGCATTATAGCAGAACGGAAACAGCTGATTGGGATAATTAAAATGAGCATGCTCTCCAAACTATTTTGTAAAAACCAGTTTTTTGGACTCAGGGGACCTTGAAACGTATAGAAATTTAGAAATTGGGGTACCTTAATTTTTTTCGGAAAGCAATACTTTCCTTACCTATGGTAATAGGGCAAGGAAAGTAAAAATACGTTTCGATTTCTTCGTAGGCCTATTCAAAGCAGAACCTTTGAAAGGTGAATGAATAAACATTTCATTTTACGTTACCGTATGCTATTATTGATCATCGATCCTAACCAGTGGTTTTGGGATAAAAATTGCATTAGGCTATTGCGTTTGAAAACCTATTTGTTTTGAAAAAAAACTGGAATAATAATTATTATTGTTATACATATTATTATTAATATGTTGAATATGACATTGATTAATAACATTCAGATTGGAATATAAATTCCATCTGAAATATAAACTCCTTGTATTATTTTTCTTGAACATTTTCAGGTTATGTCAGTCATAAAATAAGGTTAGTTTTTACGCATAATTCTGATACAATTTTATTCTAAAATGAACTTGCAAACTATAAATTATGAATTTAGATGGACTAATTCAAATAATTTAGATATTCCATGACATCTATTTGCTTTCTATCTACTCCAAAACAATAACTGAATTGTGTTTGCTGAGTTAAGTCTAGAACTAGAATTTCAACCCTACCCCAGTCGAGGGTTCAAAATCACGCTGTTTCAAGTTCTGGACTTAACGATTTTCGATAAATCCTTGACTCGGAAAGAGGCGAGAATCTAATTCAAGTCCTGGACTTATAAGCCCTTCACTCAAAAAGTGAAATTATAAACTCCAGGGTCTAACGTGATCTTTAAACTCCAGGGTCTATTTGAGTCCTGAACTACGTTAACGCTCTGACTCGGAAAGCCAATTTTCTGACTCCAGAGTTTAACGCTAGTTGAAGTCTAGAACTTAGCTAAATCCCGAAACAGAAGCAGCCACAAAACTACAGAATGCTAGCAAAAGATTCAGTGACTGGACCAAAAAATGGAGAATTCGATTAAATGAGATGAAGTCTATTCATATCAACTTCACAAACAAAATTATCAATGACCCGATTCGAATAAATCTGAATGGGAATGTAGTACCAGACAGCAACACAGCAAAATACCTTGGAATGACTCTTGACGCCAAGTTGAAATGGAAAGAGCATATCAAGATGAAAAGGAGCGAGCTAGGACTCAAATACAGTAAAATCTATTGGCTATTGGGCCGTCAATCACAACTCTCATTGGACAACAAGTTATTGATTTACAAACAAATTCTAAAACCTGTCTGGACGTATGGAATTCAGCTTTGGGGCTGCTCTAGAACATCAATCAGATTCAAACATTCCAAAACAAAGTACTGCGGAACATGGTGAATGCGCCCTGGTACATAAGGAACAGCGATTTGCACCGAGATCTGCACATCCCCTATGTTACCTGTGAGATAAGACGATTGGCAGCCCATCATGAGTCACGTCTTCATCAACACGACAACACCGAAGTCATCCAACTACTAGACAACACTGAACTCACTAGAAGGTTGAAGAGAACAAAGCCCTTCGAGTTGGTGTAGTGCTAAAGGAGTGATTAAAGTATATTGAATAAAAGTTTAGTGAAATAATTTAAAGTAGTGAAATTATAGATTGGAACTGTAGGCTTCACTGAAGACTTTAGCAATAAAAATTAATCTAGGATAAGAAATAACAGAACAAAATTAATGGTTAGTCCTAGTGACTAGTTTCAATAGAAATAACAAAAAAAAAAAAATCCCGAGCTCGGAAACCGGCCAATAGTGTTAGCGGAATACTATTAATCTATCTCTTAGTTACTTATTTATTGAGAAATATTAAAATTGAAAACCTGTTACTACCAATGTCAAATTATTAGTTTCTTCAAGTTGAACGCCATGTCAAATCATGTGAGTTGTGACACTTCTA
>NW_024092615.1:0-16080 GCF_014356525.2 Nilaparvata lugens | reverse complement strand
TGATTCCTTATTTATGATTAGTAACATAATGTATAGATAATAGAATTATCTCCTGCTTATGATTTCCTTATTATGATTAGTAACAAATGTATAGATAATAGAATTATCTCCTGCTTATGATTTCCTTATTTATGATTAGTAACATAATGTATAGATAATAGAATTATCTCCTGCTTATGATTTCCTTATTTATGATTAGTAACAAATGTATAGATAATAGAATTATCTCCTGCTTATGATTTCCTTATTATGATTAGTAACATAATGTATAGATAATAGAATTATCTCCTGCTTATGATTTCCTTATTTATGATTAGTAACATAATGTATAGATAATAGAATTATTTCCTGCTTATGATTTCCTTATTTATGATTAGTAACATAATGTATAGATAATAGAATTATCTCCTGCTTATGGATTTCCTTATTTATGATTATAACATAATGTATAGATAATAGAATTATCTCCTGCTTATGATTTCCTTATTTATGATTAGTAACATAATGTATAGATAATAGATTATCTCCTGCTTATGATTTCCTTATTTATGATTGATATGAAGAGGCTTGAGATATTGTCGAGAATCCACTTCATTTTAATAGAAATAATTTATGAAATTTTTGCTTCCTTATCTCAAGTATATGAATATGAGGGTATGAATATATGTATATGAGGGTATATAAATAAATACCCTCATTTGGATTGTAGTTTGAATGATATGGATTCATATCATGTACAGTTAGTTTCTGTATAAAAATAGTTTAGCCATTGGAACGATATATTCATCTCAATAAAATAGTAAACTACAGACATAACTCTCAAATCAATCTTGCACGGCAATCTACAATGAAATTGACCATGTACAGTACAGACCAAGTTTATTGATATCCACTTTCAAATGTCAGCATTTCAATGCTGTCAAATGTCAATTTTATCAATGCTTCCTATTCGAACAATAAAGACAGTGTGATGTGATGAATGTCACAATAGTGGCCCCCTATTTGTCAATGTTTGTAGTCGCAGAATTCCTGAGGGTGGTTTATAGCATATCAATCAGGAATATGAATTGATAATGATAAATATTTGTTATTGTCAATGAATTAAATAAATAATAATCATCATAATAATTATATTTCTCATTAGTGTTTCTGTCATTTCTGTATCAAAGTAGATAAGTGATTAGATTTTCATAAACACAACACACTCCTCCACATGATTATCACGGTGGTCAACACTTTCCACACAAAACAGCTCTTGTAATAATCGGGTTTTTATCGATAAGGTAGCCAGCATTTAGCAGTTAGCGGGCGTGAACCGTTTATTGGTGCCATTCAAACATCGTTAGGCCATTAATATGGATCCCTTTTAGGCGACCAGCCTTGTTCAACACGGTCATAAAATTGTAAGCTTCCCGAAACACTGTTTCCTCCAAGTGTGTGTATCCGAGATTTCCAGGAGATAGCGCCTTATGTGTTGGGGATATTTGATTTTAAAAGGGCTTTTGATGATCGTTGAAAAATTAAACGACTGTTGTTGGGTGTTATCTGAATAGCGTTGAACATATACAAGTATAAACACTGTGGGTTATAATATCAGGAAGAGAAGAATATTTTAGCCATATAGATATGAATTGAATATAGCTACATAGAATATAGAATTCAAATATATAACTAAAGACTGTTGTATGAATCACCTCAAATATAAGTATAAAGCTCTCGTTAATGTGTGAGCAAGAGAAAGAATTATACAGTATATATTTAAGGCAGTGCAAAGGCTGAAAATAAACTTTCTACTCGTGATATTTTCCAAAGTTTTTCGATTTGTATATCATCAAGCTATCAAAATGAAAAAGTTTTTCAGGAAAACATTTTTTTTCCGATCATCACTTTTTGAGATATGAGCGCCTGAATTTTGGGACAGAACATTTCAAATTCGGTAAGAGATAAATCCATGAGACTTGGAGGATGGATTTTTCATGGTATTGTTGATCTAGTAAAACAAAATTTTGAAAAAGTTATTCAATTTACCAAAAATAACTCAACTAAAAGTTATTTTTAATGAAGTGAATAACTATCTTAAAAATTGATATATTCAGAATATGTTTGTTTACCAGATCAAAAATACCATGAAGAATCTATCCTCTAAATCTCATGGTTTTATCTCTTACCGAATTTATAATATGTTCTGTCCCAAAAATTTAAACTTCAGGTGCTCATATCTCAAAAAGTAATGATCGTAAAGTAATGACCTACGAATGTTATATGAATATAAATATATGAGCAGGTCAGTTAGTCTGGTGAGAAAACTCTGAATATAAGTATTAACACTCTGGTTAATGTGTGTGAGAGAGAAAGATTATAATATATAACCTATGACTGTTGTATAAATATATATGTTAAATATAAATATATTATAAGCAAATCAACTAGTATGGTAGAAAAACGGAGATTATGAATATATACATACATATACATACAACTGCTATCTGAATCAAGTGAAACATAGATATAAACATGATGGTTAATATGTGAGGGGCTATAAACATAATATACAGTAAAACAAAATACAGTATATATAGACATTTTTTCAGACCCTCAAGGTGCGTACAGATATACGCGCCGCGAACATGAGCAATTCACTTTTAATCAGCAGATGCCAAGCTTTCTATATCTGTATCTTACCGTTTCTGTAAAAATACAGATATAGTCAGCTGATCAAAAGTGAATTGCTCATGTTCGCGGCGCGTATATCTGTATGCACCTTTAGATAAGCAAACGCGGTGTTTTAATTTTACAGCGATATAAACACTATTCTAAATGCTATCTATGATACTCAATACAGCTGTTCTAAATATTTATATATAACTCAAATATAAATATAGTCTTTAGTTCTGCGGAGGAATCGCATATCTGCCGCTTGCTCTCTGCTGGAATTATATATATATATATACTGGGTAACTTCCAATCTAAATTTTTCTATATAGGTATGTGGATATGTTTGTAAGATGTTATGTTTAGGTTTGTGGATGTGGTGTGGACGCATATTATGTAATTTTATGAGGACATCGCCACTTTTTCGAGTATGAAGTTTCACATGTTTGGCGGTTGTAGCTTGTAGATGAGCCAGGGAAGATACCGCGGTCGGGATTCAGCAGGAATGGCTTGTAATGGTTGTGCGCAAAGGCGTGAGATTGTCGTGTTATCTTTCCGGAACGGTAAAACGTGGTAGGAGCGGTTTTAAGAGCAGTTTGCTCTGGTATTCTAGAGGTTTTCACTCTGGAACTCATCTCCAAGTCTGTGAAAAACAATTTTTTAATTTTAAGTTCAATAATTGAACTAAGTTGAACATCAAATTGGAGTTTGATTGTTTAATAATTGAACAATTTGAACATCAAATTGTTTTTCCCCAATGTTAAAAACAATGAAGCTGAGTTATAAAGGTACAATGAATTTTAAGTTCAATAATTGAACTATGTTGAACATCGAATTGGAGTTTGATTGTTAATTAATTGAACAAATTCCAACATCAAATTGTTTTTCCCCAATGTTAAAAACAATGAAGCTGAGTTATAAGGTGCGTACAGATATACGCGCCGCGAACATGAGCAATTCACTTTAATCAGCTTACTATATCTGTATTTTTACAGAAACTGTATAAGATGAAGATATGAAAAGCTTGGCATCAGCTGATTAAAAGTGAATTATTGCTCATGTTCGCGGCGCGTAAATCTGTACGCACCTTGATGCTTTTTCAGCACAACGATAAAATATTGATTGAATATTTATTAGGCTGTTTGATGCTATAGAAGAAGAAGAAATATAAGACAAAGAAGAAGTTGTTGTAGTAGTAGTAGTATAAGAGATGAAAATAATGGTAGAAAGAAGATGATGGATGATGGTGATCAAGAAGAAGGAAGAAATACGAGTAGGAGAAAAGAAAGATGAAAAAGAGACAGTAGGGAGAAAGATGAGAAAGAGGAGAGAAATAAGAAGGAGGAGAAGAAGAAGAAGAAGAAGAAGAAGAAGAAGAAGAAGAAGAAGAAGAAGAAGAAGAAGAAGAAGAAGAAGAAAAAGATGAAGAAGAAGAAGAAAAAGAAGAAAAAGTAGAAAAATAAAGAGAAGGAGAAGTAAAAGGGCACTATTTGGAGACACAATTCTATTTGGAGAATAGAATTTTTCTACACACACTTCTATTTGGAGACACAATTTGTATTTCTTAGTGAATGAAAGTAAATTCTTAAAATTCTAATCAGGAGAGAAATGCAACTCGTTTTGAAATGCCAAAAATTGGACAACTGCCTCATTTAATAAAGTATAGAAATTGTATCTCAGATAGTGTTATTATCAAGAGTTTGATCTAGGAAAAACATAAGAGATTCGTGATTATTTTCTTAAGGAGCACGTTGCGTTTCAAGTTGATAATTGTGATTGATTTGGTTAAACCTCAGAATACAAATATAGCAGTTTATTATAGAAGTTTTATTTTTATTATTAGGTTTTATTTATTATTATTATAAAAAACCTATCAAGTTTTTTTATATAGAAGTTTTCTCTGGTTAAACGTTTCATTCGAGAAAACGTACCTGATTGAAGAATATATTTTAAAATCTACATGTCAGAAGATGCAAAACATAGACCAAATGCTCTTTAAACAATCTCGAACTATCATTGAATAATATTATCTTTGAACTAATTTCATCAATTATGGGTATTCAAAATCTCAAGATAGGCAGGTAAGTCTAGCTATTTTCTAGCTTGAATCAACTGCTATATTATTTTGTAATTTAGGCTCATTAATATATATTACTAGCCGTCAGGCTCGCTTCGCTCGCCATATCCGTCTAGCCAGACGGGATCGTCCAAAAATGAGATCAGCGGGCTCGCTTCGCTCGCCTGCATGTAGACCTCAGCGGAACCTCTGTACCGAGTTTGAACGTATTATGTCAATTTGATCTCGAAAAAACACCTGTTACTATATCGTCTTATCTTTGGCGAACAAAATTCTTCCACCACAGCTAAACCTGTGTACGGTACTGATAATTTTAAATATATTTCCATCAATATTGAAAAGGTGAGGAAACGCAGAAAAGCTGAGAAAACGCTAATTTTGGCTAACTGGATAAATTGGTATTTAGGAGGTCCTGGATAATGCATTTCAATCTTCAACTTGGTGCCAACCTAACAAAGTCAACTCAACTTAATGCCAACTGACAAAATTTTCAATTAGTTACCAGAACAACTGTTTCGTAGAGGTACTCTCTCTAGATTATAGTTCTTTATTAACATATGGTATGGACATTTCAATTATAATTTTAAGATATTGGAATAAGAAGAATATACATGCTAAAAGAACTTTAAAACCAAAGATGCATAGACTCACATGCAGCGCTAGTGTCGTACTTGGAATTGAAATCCACAATTGAGGGGGCAACCCATATGATTATTACATACCAATGCCACTAATGCCTTTGTGATCTATAGTATTACAATAAATATAATATAATATCTCGTGCTAAAATACCCCAATGGCGGCCTTCATTTTCAAGTAGGAGCTATCATTGGGAAGGCATGGGCATTGTGGGTCTATAGCTCTTTAAGGTCTTGTTTAAAACCTTAAAACCACCCTTAGTATTAAAATATCGCCAAAAGATTTCTTAGTGCGCCTCTAAAGGGCCAACTGAACATACCTACCAATTTGAACGTTTTTGGTCCGGTAGATTTTTAGTTCTGCGAGTGAGTCAGTGAGTGAGTGAGTCAGTCAGTCAGTCAGTCAGTCAGTGAGTGAGTGCCATTTCGCTTCTATAATATATAGATCATTGAACAAGCAAATATCAGGATTTAACGAAAGCTCGTTCAAATCCGACATCGTATATTCCCTGTATTTTGCCGTTAAAATCTTGATCACAACAACTGAAGACATAATATAGAAAACACAATTCCGAACAATATGTGAGCTCACTTACCCAATGTATTTGCACCCCCACTCTAAATTAATGTATTACTACTACATCTACTCTGGAACATGGGTTCTCCATAGTGAATAGGTTATTTCCGAGAAAAAAATTATTTATATTAAGTTTGTAGTGAATTTCTCATATTATAGTTTGATATTGTGTACATTCTATTGATTAGATTACTCATTTGTATATTAATGAAAATTACTATTATTGTGGGAGGATAGTTGTTCAAAAGTACTTCTCGAAGTGGAACTTCAAAAAACAATTTGGTTATTTAGTCTCTGTTCCTCTGAAAACGGTGATACTTTTGAGTCAACTTTCTAGTATCTCCACTAACAAAAGTTCCGTTTCACGATAAATAATTGTTAGAAATCATAGATAGTATCTCCACTACCTAAAGTCCACGACGAATTATTGTTAGAAATCATAGAAAATATAAAAACGTCTAATCGATAGCGTTAACGAAGGATAAAATCATCAACAATATCACATCGATCTGGAACAACCTCAAGTGAAAACACATTGTCTACTATAAACAAGTCCACCAGCAATTTTCTCCTCACTGCTGTATCTACAGTGGAAAGACATAGCGTTGTGTAATAGCTTGCTTGCTTCTGCTTGGGCTGTTGCCGAAAATACAGATCGGTCGATCGATTCATGTCAATTATTATTATTCAACCGATTCGCTCTGCTCTGGTTTTTCCTGCAGCGACACATCAAACAGCCAGCGGTCCATCATCAAGGCGATTACAATCGGCCACCGTTTCTTCTCCTCTTCCTTATTCTTCTCCTTTCATTTCTCATTCGTGAGACTGTGTTGATTTTTCTAGTAAAATTCTCTTCCTTCTCCTTATTCCTTCTCCTCCTCATCCTAATTTTCTCCTTTCTCATTTCTCTTGTGCTCACATTATCCCACTCAAGATACTACTGTCTCTTTTGTTCTTCTTTCTGTTTTCTCCTCTTCCTCCTTCCACTGCTTCTCATTTTCCTTCTCCTTCTCTTGCTCCTCCTGAATCCTCATTCTTCCTCGTTTGATCATCTTCAACCTTCCTCCTATTTCATTGAATTCTTCTCTTTTTTGCGCCACTAGTTCAATTTATCATCTCCTTCATTTTTTCAATCAATTATTGGGAACCAGTGATCTGTATAAAAATATGCAGAAAGATAAATTTCAATTTTTTTGTATTTTTTCATCCAATTCATTGGATCGAACTTCAAACAATCAAATTTCAAAATATTTTTCTGGTTCAATTGAATATAACATTTTTAACTGTGATTCAATGCTGATTAGACTTCTTGACTTCTATGATGATTCTCTTCAGTTCTGAATACCCTACTCGTCCAATTTTCTCAATAGCTATAATTATATTTATAATTTATAGCTATAATCATTTTCTAAACCCTGAATATTGTTGTATTGAAAAATATGTAATATAATGTAATGTATGTATGAATTTATGAATGAACTCCTCTGGATGTGTCGTCCAACATCCAGAGAAATTATTATTATATCCGAGTGGCATTACCACGAGCAGTGGTTGAGATTTGAAATATAAATGGTTATGGGTTATGTGTTTTCTTTTTCAATTACTTACATGCTTATTAAATTCATCAAGTTGTTCTATTGCTAGAATAATTGGCTCTTCCACAGTTTATATCCAGTGTTGTGTTTACAACATTTTCGTCAGACTAATGTACCTACTATTGGCTGTCAACTAATGAAACAAACCAATCAAATGTTATGGAATCTAAAGTGATGAGAACTCCATCATATTTCTACAAATAGATATGAGAACTCCATCATATTTCTACAAATAGGTATGAGAAACTCCATCATATTTCTACAAATAGATATGAGACTCCATCATATTTCTACAAATAGATATGAGAACTCCATCATATTTCTACAAATAGATATGAGAACTTCATCATATTTCTACAATAGATATGAGAACTCCATATATTTCTACAAATAGATATGAGAATCCATCATATTTCTACAAATAGATATGGGAACTCCATCATATTTCTACAAAGAGATATGAGAACTCCATTATATTTCTATAATAGATATGAGAACTCCATCATATTTCTACAAATAGATATGAGAACTCCATTATATTTCTACAAATAGATATGAGAACTCCATCATATTTCTACAAATAGATATGAGAACTCCATCATATTTCTACAAATAGATATGAGAACTCCATCATATTTTACAAATAGATATGAGAACTCAATCATATTTCTACAAATATATATGAGAACTCCATCATATTTTACAAATAGATATGAGAACTCAATCATATTTCTACAAATAGATATGAGAACTCCATCATATTTCTACAAATAGATATGAGAACTCCATCATATTTCTACAAATAGATATGAGAACTGCATCATATTTCTACAAATAGATATGAGAACTCGATCATATTTCTACAAATATATATGAGAACTCCATCATATTTCTACAAATAGATATGGGAACTCCATCATATTTCTACAAAGAGATATGAGAACTCCATATATTTCTAAATAGATATGAGAACTCCATCATATTTCTACAAATAGATATGAGAACTCCATTATATTTCTACAAATAGATATGAGAACTCCATCATATTTCTACAAATAGATATGAGAACTCCATCATATTTCTACAAATAGATATGGGAACTCCATAATATTTCTACAAATAGATATGAGAACTCAATCATATTTCTACAAATAGATATGAGAACTCCATTATATTTCTACAAATAGATATGAGAACTCAATCATATTTCTACAAATAGATATGAGAACTCCATTATATTTCTACAAATAGATATGAGAACTCCATCATATTTCTACAAGAGATATGAGACTCCATTATATTTCTATAAATAGATATGAGAACTCCATCATATTTCTGCAAATAGATATGAGAACTCCATATATTTCTACAAATAGATATGAGACTCCATCATATTCTATAAATAGATATGAGAACTCCATCATTTTCTACAAATAGATATGAGAACTCCATTATATTTCTATAAATAGATATGAGAACTCCATCATATTTCTACAAATAGATATGAGAACTCCATTATATTTCTACAAATAGATATGAGAACTCCATCATATTTCTACAAATAGATATGAGAACTCCATCATATTTCTACAAATAGATATGAGAACTCCATATATTTCTACAAATAGATTGAGAACTCCATCATATTTCTACAAATAGATATGAGAACTCCATCATATTTCTACAAATAGATATGAGAACTCCATCATATTTCTACAAATAGATATGAGAACTCCATCATATTTCTACAAATAGATATGAGAACTCCATCATATTTCTACAAATAGATATGAGACTCCATCATATTTCTACAATAGATATGAGAACTCCATCATATTTCTACAAATAGATATGAGAACTCCATTATATTTCTACAAATAGATATGAGAACTCCATCATATTTCTACAAATAGATATGAGAACTCCATCATATTTCTACAAATAGATATGGGAACTCCATAATATTTCTACAAATAGATATGAGAACTCAATCATATTTCTACAAATAGATATGAGAACTCCATTATATTTCTACAAATAGATATGAGAACTTCAGCATTTTTTGTCAATGGAGCATAATTTATTACAATATCATGACATATTCCAAAAGTTTTATTGGTAATTTATTGTAGATTCAGCTTTCAGGTTACGTTACCTACCTTTCATTTTCACTCGCTATTATCTACGATTCACTATTTCAAGTTCCAAAACTATATTGGGAATATATAAAAAACATGGAAGAAATGATATCAAAGTGAATCACGAAAATATGTTTAATAAGTAAAAGCAAGCGATTTTACTTATAATCCCCAATAAGCTTCATTGTAAAATTCAATATTTGGAATCTTCATGGCGGCGACGGGAAAAAAATTCCAATGGCCATACTGTGGGTAATATCATAGAGAAACAATAGCTTAAGTAGATATCCCATGGTTTAGGGCGTTTATGTCGCAACTTTTACTGTTATCTCAAGCCGATAGTCCACGTAATTCTTTCCCGTAAACATGTGTGACGCTGGTATAGTGAGGTCCACATTATAATGGCAGTATTTGATCAACTTTGGTTTTGCTATCCTTGTCTATCTTTCGACAAAGCCGGTGGGACTATCCTTTTCCAGGTCCACAACGGTGCCAATTATGTTATCGACAGTGTAGAAATATGATTAATTAATGCAGAGAATCGGAATCGCTATTCTTCTATCTTTAATCACTGTCATTATAACGTGGACCTCACTATAGTCTCTCATATTGTGCCGTTCATACACTCTCACCCCAACAAAACAGTAGAAATCGACTATAATCGACAGTAATCAGCTTCAGTTAACAGTAAAGGTTGCGACATAAACGCCCTATGCCATGGGATATCTAATAACGCTATTGTTTCTCTATGGTAATATATAGCTACTGTAGCCTCATGTAACAAATTAATATCATCATCTCATTAATTTCACACTTGCTTCTAATTCATCCTTTGTCTCCCTCTCACTACTTTCTCCAACATTATCTCCTCTTCTTCTCCTGCTATCATCTCAAACATCTTTTCCACAGAACAACTCGCCCAACCCAAAACCCAACCTAACCTAACCCGACCGGAGGACATTTGTGTGCGCATATAAGGCGCCGTGGGCACTTGGCTCAAATAGCAACGATGATGATCATGATGTTGATAAAGAGTTACAAACTGTAACTCAATTCATTTCATAATGTCAGTATCCCCAATAATCATCCCACCAATCCACTCAATCCAATCATAACTGACAGCTTAAACTGGAAACAACTGCAGTAAGATTCACTTTGCTCTGTCAGCATTAGTTTGATGTGAAGCATTGATTGATTGCTTATAAGGAATTGTGACAGTTCAAAGTGGAGCCGATGACCGGTCCAGTTCTGAATTCAAATTTCTCTCGAATCAAGTAAAACAACATTCACCGAAGAAAGCCCGCCCGTCTGCCTGCTAAAAGTGAAAAAGAAGAACCCAATGTCTACGTCCCACGTCGGCTTTTCCTTTCCGATAACAGATGGCTGGCAAAATCAAGGAATCTATAATAGGCTACTTTATTTTGGATTTCTTGGCATAATCCAAGGCTAAGTTATCTACAATTTAATCTGTTTGCTGTAAGGCTATAGTGATAGGAAGACAGATAGGAAGATGATCCTTGTTTATTTCATAGATATGAGAACTCCATCATATTTCTACAAATAGATATGAGAACTCCATTATATTTCTACAAATAGATATGAGAACTCCATCATATTTCTACAAATAGATATGAGAACTCCATCATATTTCTACAAATAGATATGGGAACTCCATAATATTTCTACAAATAGATATGAGAACTCATCATATTTCTACAAATAGATATGAGAACTCCATCATATTTCTACAAATAGATATGAGAACTCCATCATATTTCTACAAATAGATATGAGAACTCCTTATATTTCTACAAATAGATATGAGAACTCCATCATATTTCTACAAATAGATATGAGAACTCCATCATATTTCTACAAATATATGAGAACTCCATTATATTTCTACAAATAGATATGAGAACTCCATCATATTTCTACAAATAGATATGAGAACTCCATCATATTTCTACAAATAGATATGAGAACTCCATCATATTTCTACAATAGATATGAGAACTCCATCATATTTCTACAAATAGATATGAGACTCCATCATATTTCTACAATAGATATGAGAACTCCATCATATTTCTACAAATAGATATGAGACTCCATCATATTTCTACAAAGATATGAGAACTCCATTATATTTCTACAAATAGATATGAGAACTCCATCATATTTCTACAATAGATATGAGAACTCCATCATATTTCTACAAATAGATATGGGAACTCCATAATATTCTACAAATAGATATGAGAACTCAATCATATTTCTACAAAGATATGAGAACTCCTTATATTTCTACAATAGATATGAGAACTTCAGCATTTTTTGTCAATGGAGCATAATTTATTACAATATCATGACAATTCCAAAAGTTTTATTGGTAATTTATTGTAGATTCAGCTTTTAGATTACGTGACCTACCTTTCATTTTCACCCGCTATTATCTACGATTTACTATTTCAAGTTCCAAAACTATATTGGGAATATAGAAAAAACATGAAAGAAATGATATCAAAGTGAATCACGAAAATATGTTTAATAAGTAAAAGCAAGCGATTCTACTCATAATCCCCAATAAGCTTCATTGTAAAATTCAATTATTTGGAGTCTTCATGGCAGCGACGGGAAAAAAATTCCAATGGCCATACTGTGGGTAATATCATAGAGAAACAATAGCTTAAGTAGATATCCCATGGTTTAGGGCGTTTATGTCGCAACTTTTACTGTTATCTCAAGCCGATAGTCCACGTAATTCTTTCCCGTAAACATGTGCGACGCTGGTATAGTGAGGTCCACATTATAATGGCAGTATTTGATCAACTTTGGCTTTGCAATCCTTGTCTATCTTTTGACAAAGCCGGTGGTACTATCCTTTTCTAGTTCCACAACGGTGCCAATTATTTTTTGACAGTGTAGAAATATGATTAATTAATGCAGAGAATCGGAATCGCTATTCTTCTATCTTTATTCACTGTCATTGTAACGTGGACCTCACTAGTCTCTCATATTGTGCCGTTCATACACTCTCACCCCAACAAAACAGTAAAAATCGACTATAATCGACAGTAATCAGCTTCAGTTAACAGTAAAGGTTGCGACATAACGTCCTATGCCATGGGATATCTTCTTACGCTATTGTTTCTCCATGGTAATATGTAGCTACTGTAGTAGCCCCATGTAACAAATTAATATCATCATCTCATTAATTTCACACTTGCTTCTAATTCATCCTTTGTCTCCCTCTCACTACTTTCTCCAACATTATCTCCTCTTCTTCTCCTCATTTCATCTCAAACATCTTTTCCACAGAACAACTCGCCCAACCCAAAACCCAACCTAACCTAACCTGACCGGAGGACATTTGTGTGCGCATATAAGGCGCCGTGGGCACTTGGCTCAAATAGCAACGATGATGATCATGATGTTGATAAAGAGCCACAAACTGTAACTCAATTCACTACATCATGTCAGCATCCCAATAACCCTTCCACCAATCACCACCATTCAATTAAAACTGACAGCTTAAACTGGAAACAACTGCAGTGAGATTCACTTTAATCTGTCAGCATTATTAGAATGAGAAGCATTGATTGATTGCTTATAAGGAATTGTGACAGTTTAAAGTGGAGCCGATGACCGGTCCAGTTCTGAATTCAAATTTCTCTCGAATCAAGTAAAACAACATTCACCGAAGAAAGCCCGTCTGCCTGCTGAAAGTGAAAAAGAAGAACCCAATGTCTACGTCCCACGTCGGCTTTTCCTTCCGATAACAGATGGCTGGCAAAATCAAGGAATCTCTATAATACTGTATTTTAGATTTCTTGGCATAATCCAAGGCTAAGTTATCTACAATTTAATCTGTTTGCTGTAAGGCTATAGTGAGGTTCACGTTATAATGACAGTATTTGATCAACTTTGGTTTTGCTATCCTTGTCAATCATTCGACAAAGCCGGACCTTTTCTAGGTCCACAACGATGCCAATTATGTTTTTGACCGTGTAGGAATATAATTAATTAATGCAGAGAATCGGCATCGCTATTCTTCTATCTTTATCCACTGTCATTATAACGTGGACCTCACTATAGTGGATTGCGTTTTACTAGCCATCCAGGGATGACTATAGTGAGGTCCACGTTATAATTGCAGTGTTTGATTAGTAATGGTATTGCTATCCTTGTCTATCATTCAACAAAACGGATAGCGCCATCTCTTTCTCGCTTTGCTCTGTTGCCAGATCGCCTTTTAACAATGTAGAATTGATAATTAATTAGCAAAATATTTTATCTTGATTATGAAAATTCATTATAAAATTATTGAAAAATAAAATTTACTAGCCGTCAGGCTCGCTTCGCTACCCATATCCATCTATGCAGGGGGCTCCGCCCCCTGCACCCCCGATTGGGTCGTCCAAGAATGAGATCAGCAGGCTCGCTTCGCTCGCCTGCATTTTTCATTTGAGCATTTTTATCATATGTTAGGACGATCCAGTCGGGGGTCCAGACTAAACGTCTGGCTAAACGGATATGGCGAGCGAAGCGAGCCTGACGGATAGTAATATAATATTCCCAGG
This sequence comes from Nilaparvata lugens, assembly GCF_014356525.2. Classification (NCBI taxonomy): domain Eukaryota; kingdom Metazoa; phylum Arthropoda; class Insecta; order Hemiptera; family Delphacidae; genus Nilaparvata; species Nilaparvata lugens. The sequence continues at coordinate 1,820 of NW_024092615.1, read as the reverse complement.
AATAGCTCTGATTGAAGTAGCAGTGCCCAATCAATTTTTCCGCGATAAATGCATTTCAATCTTTAACTTAGTGCCAACCTAACAAAGACAACTCAACTTAATGCCAACCTGACAAAATTATTAATTAAGTTACCAGTTAACAACTGTTTCGGAGAGGTACTCTCTTTAGATTATAGTTCTATATTAATATATGGTTTGGACATTTTAAAATTATAATTAACAGAATAAGAAGAATATACATGCTAAAACACGAACGAACTTTAAACCCTTAAAAAACCACCCTTAGAGTTAAAATATTGCCAAAGATTTCTTAGTGCGCCTCTAAAGGGCCAACTGAACATACCTACCAAATTTGAACGTTTTTGGTCCGGTAGATTTTTAGTTCTGCGAGTGAGTGAGTGAGTGAGTCAGCCAGTGAGTGAGTGCCATTTCGCTTTTATATAATTATATAGATTGCTTAATGAGATATAATTGATTAATTCAAACGAAAATGAACAGTAAATATCACATCAATGAACCTGTATCAGCTACCGTTTATAGCAGGCATTGACAAGACAGAGGATCGGCTACGTTCTTCTTCTATCTTTCCCCACTGCCATTATAACGTGGACCTCACTCATCATGGTTGACGATTAGAAAAAACCTTACTTAATCCATTACATGAATTAATAAATTTTTAAGTTCGTTGATTAACTAGCATCCTATAATATAGTCAATTTACAAACAAACATCATCATTCAAATCCACAAATGAAAAAATTACTTGTATTGAACTGTTTCCGTTTTCAGGCATTCTGCTAGGCTCTACAAATTGAAGAATTGGAAAGTTTTTCATAACCTTTATTTGGACAATCAATTCTATGAAATTGGGGTAAAAATAAGTATATTTCTTTGTCCTGAAGTTGATTGTAAATGATCAATGAATAAGAGTAAGTGAGTGAGTAATGAGTAAGTAAGTGAATTGATCAAAAATCTATATCAGATTAGATCTGCAGGGATAACTTAAATCACAGCTACCTACTACTAGTAGCTCTGTGAACAGTAGACCTCACGCAGTATTTTCATCCACAAGTACCTGATTGAAACTATGGACCTCATGGAAATACAACAATAGACTGGCTTCTCCACAAATCTGTGTAATTCCTTGTCAGCTGATTTATGACGAATAATTCTATAGTCTGATTTTTACTCTTATATTGGCGTATGAAGGAGGCTCCTTTTCCTTTTATATTATGCTTGAAATGCAAAATTTCCAAAAACCCTGTATATAGGTCGACGCGCAATTAAAAAAGGAACATACCTGTCAAATTTCATGAAAATCTATTACCGCGTTTCGCCGTAAATGCGCAACTTATGAACATTTAAACATTTGAACATTAAGAGAAATGCCAAACCATCGACTTGAATCTTAGACCTCACTTCGCTCGGTCAATTAAATGTGGTGGAAAAAGAAAAGCTACAACAACGCCTCCCTATCATTCCAACCAACTTTCAACGTGAGTTCCACTACAGCTAGTATTATGAGATGACTATGTCCTCCTAGGAAGATGAAGAGAACCTACCTGTTTCAGTTTTCAGTTTTTAGGCATTCTGCTAGGCTCTACAACATGCGAGACGCCCATGACTGCACGGTAGTCATGTAGAGATTACAATCTACTGCCTTTGATGAGAAGACATGGAGGCTCTAAAACAGATTTCCAACACAAAAACATCCTCCACGACGTTGTTAATTCCATATGCAGGATGTTCGGCACACAAAAACTACAGGCCTGATGTTTCTCAACAATTTAGAAATAAATGGAGTTGTCAAGCAGTAATGGA
>NW_024092614.1:0-16845 GCF_014356525.2 Nilaparvata lugens | reverse complement strand
GGCTTTCCTTTTGCCAGTAGTCTTGAAGGAGATTAGCTTTTGATGTTAGTACTTTTGATACGGTACACCAACCCCAACAGCCATTAGCCGTTTTCACACCGATATCTCGCCGACACGACATACAGACAGGATTTACTCTGATGGACAGTATAAGAGGAGATTGCTGTTTATAACTGCGCGAGGTCTACTGTTCACAGAACTACTAGTCTATAATTTTTGTATTAGGAGGAGAAGAAGGAGGAGGAGGATGAGTAGGAGGAGGAGGGGGATGAGGAAGAGGAGTAGGAAGAGAAGGAGGATGATGATGAGGAGGAGGAGAAGGAGAAGGAGAAGGAGGAGGAGGAGGAGGAGGAGAGAAGAGGTAGATGAGGAGAAGAAGGAGGAAGTGATGAGTGAAAGGAGGATGAGGAAGAGGAGTAGGAAGAGAAGGAGGATGATGATGAGGAGGAGGAGAAGGAGAAGGAGAAGGAAGAGGAGGAGGAGGAGGAGGAGAAAGAGGTAGATGAGGAAAAGAAAGGAGGAAGTGAGAATTCCTCAGTGACCGATGCTAAACAGATGTAGGCTACATCCTATTTGTTTACAGATCTCTGAAATACGAATGTATGTTTGAGATGGGAAATAGTAAGATAATATTAGAGGCAGAAAACAAGAAAATGGTGAAAGAGGAAAGAAGAAACACTACGGAGAAAGAGAAGATTTTTGAGTGAATGCAAGAGAAGGAAACGTCAATGAAGATAAGATGAAAAGGCTTACAGGAGAAAACTAGGCGGTGACTTGTATGTATAATATGGGGAGTGTGTGTGTGGGAGAAAGAGGTGATGATTGGATGCTACGGGCAGAGGGAAGAAGAATAACAAGACAAGGGCAGTATAAGAGAAATGAGATTAAATAATTGTAAAGAAAGGAGAACAGAATCCAAGAATAGCTTGAGATAATATGTTTATGAAGTGGAGAATGGGGGTAGAGCTAGAGAGAATGGCTATCAACAAGAAGAGAAGATGGCTAAGAAGATATTAATGGGAAAAGTGGATGAAGGAGAAAGAAAAGAAGGAGAAAAATTGAAATGGAGAGAAAAGAATAAATAAGAGAGAAGCAAAAGAATATGAATTGTAAGGGAATAGGTAGGAATGAGCAATGAGAAGGAATGGATGGACGAGATAGGTTAAAGAAGAGGAATAATAAAATAGGGCAAGACGAAGTAGAAGAAGGAGAAAAAAAAGAAGAAAAACAAGAAGAAGAAGAAGAATAATAATAATAAGAAGAAAAGAAGAAAAAAGAAGAAGAAGAAGAAGATGATGAAGACAATAACAGAATAGATACGCTAGGAAGAGTTGAGCAGTATATGTGAGAAAACGAACACAGCATGTTAGCTCTGCCCCCTCTCGTTCTTTCTTTCTCACACTCTCTCTCTCTCTCTCTCTCTCTCTTTCAAATAGAGGGACGCTTTCAAATCAACTTGAATTGCCTAAGAATATCTCTCGGCAGCTCCTGGTTCGCTTGCTATTCCCAGTGCTATCCTGTTCCTACTTTCGGCTACTCTACAGCCTGTGCATTTGAACACTAAGTTTGTTTCCGTCGTGTCAAAACATCCGTAACGCCTCTCACAGTTTCCCCACAGGAAATGTAAATTCTGATCTTGTCCTGCCCTGAAAAGTTTGACTTCATGATCTTACACTGTTCTGAAAAGTTGTACTGAGAAAAATATTACACCTGAAATTGTCTGTTCATATAAATCCGCACTCAATTCTAGCTTGAACGTCATAATTTTTCAAGTTTAAATTGCTTTTCTACTGGAAGGGTGTATTTTGACTTCGATTTTTGTCTTACTTTGAAAGTTGAGTACAGAAAAAATGTGCAGCCTGAAGTAGTTTTAATGTTTTCAACTGTACTGAATCTGTGATTGACATCATTTAGAAATGTAGTTGAATCCAGAAAGATCCAATATCATGATATAATCTCGTATAATTCATAAATATCGGGGCACCGAGCTCCGCTCTGGAGTACAAAAGCATTTTAAATTTATCACGAAAGAAGAAATTATAATATTCATTTATTGACCGAGCGAAGTGAGGTCTAAGATTCAAGTCGACGGTTTGGCATTTCTCTTAATGGTTAAATGTTTGAATGTTTAAATGTTTAAATGTTTTTATGTTGCGCATTTACGGCGAAACGCGGTAATAGATTTTCATGAAATTTGACAGGTATGTTCCTTTTTGATTGCGCGTCGACGTATTTACAAGGTTTTTGGAAATTTTGCATTTCAAGAATAATATGAAAGGAAAAAGGAGCCTCCTTCATACGCCAATATTGGAGTGAAAATCAGACTATAGAATTATCCATCATAAATCAGCTGACAAGTTATTACACAGATGTGTGGAGAAGCCAGTCTACTGCTGTATTTCCATAAGGTCTATAGTTTCAATCAGGTACTTGTGGATGAGAATACTGCGTGAGGACTACTGTTCACAGAACTACTAGTAGTTCATACAGGAAGGTTCTATCTAATCACAGTGGATTGAGATCAATTCCGAGAGGAATGCAAAATTTCTCTCACAAAAACATGTTAAATTTTAATTCTAATTAATTCCACGTGAACCAAATCAGAGAAGACCACTTCAAAAAAATCTGGTGTGGTACACTCACACAATCCTTGCTCATTGAACTGGGAGCCTCATTCTAAACGATAATAATTTAGAGAAATAACATAATGACGATTGGCGGCAACATAATTATTGAAACTACGATCGGACTACTGTATATGTGTGTATATAATTATGTTTTCAGAGTACTTTTTCCTTTGTGTAAATTGTGAAATCCGATGATTTTTTAAAAGTCGTCAAAACAGCTGTTCTACAGATAAAATATCTCGACTATGTGTTATTTTATAGACTGCTCTACCTACCTACCTCATGCACGAGAAGGAGGTTACAAAGTACATTTCTCAAGGATGGGGTGAAAACCCCCATTAGTTTCCCAGAGAGGAGACTCATGCCAGTTGATGGGGCTGATAAATAACTATACGGAGTATGAATTTGAAATAAATCAGTCAAGTAATTTTTGAGAAAATCGTGAAAAACATGGGTTTTCAGTAATTATCCGCCATTTTTCTCTAGAATATTACGCAGCTCCTGCAATTTTCCCAGAAATGAGACTCATGTCAGTTGATAGGGCTTATAAATAGCTATCCATGGTATAAATTAAAGAAAATCGTTAGAGCCGTTTTTGAGAAAATCGTGAAAAACATGGTTTTTAGTAATTATCCGCCATTTTTTCCGCCATCTTGAATTGAATTTTATTGAATTTCTTATTGTCGGGTCCTCATGGTATAAGGACCTTAAGTTAAAATTTCAAGTCAATCGGTTAATTAGGAATGGAGTTATCGTGTTCACAGACATACACACATACACACATACACACATACACACACACACACACATACACACACACAGACCAACACCCAAAAATCATGTTTTTGGACTCAGGGGACCTTGAAACGTATAGAAAACTTGAAATTGGGGTACCTTAATTTTTTTTGGAAAGCAATACTTTCCTTACCTATGGTAGTAGGGCAAGGAAAGTAATGATAGCTTATCTGATTGGCTCTACAGGAATCAATCAGGATCAAAATTTAACCGGCTTTTGTAGAACCGGCACTAAGTACCTGATTGAATGATTACAAAAGTTCAACAGCTGAGTCATAATTTTGTCTCAGTCCGACACACATGCACTCGCTCACTCATTTCCATCATAATTAGACGACGAAATTATTATCAGCTGTTTTTCTAAGGATGAATAAATCCTTCTTATGTCATTTAGCGAGTTTTCCCAGGGATGAGACCTAGTGCAATCGAATTTTTATATTATAAACCTACTATGCTCTGAATTTCGTGAGAATCGTTAGAGCCGTTTTCGAGATCCGGTGAAATACAAACATATAAATATATAAACATCTAAACATTTAAACATATAAACAGGAATTGCTCGTTTAATAGTATAGGATATAATCCCATACATACAGAATACACGAATCATAATACAGTAGTATGTATATTTTGAGATCATAGGTAGTAAGGTCTGGTGTATTCAATCAAAATGCCACTGTTATTTTGTCATTTTCTGTTGAAAGCAGTGAAAAGTGATGAAGAGAAGTAGTTGAATCTGATTTGAGTTATTAACACATGTAAAGTTCAAGACTTGCCATTTGAGAGTTATTGATAACATCTATCACTTTTTACTTTCCTTGCCCTATTACCATAGGTAAGGAAAGTATTGCTTTCCGAAAAAAATTAAGTTACCCCAATTTCTAAATTTCTATACGTTTCAATGTCCCCTGAGTCCAAAAAAGTGGTTTTTGACAGTTACTTCTTCAAGATGGCTTCCTCCTGAACGAATACACTCTTGAAATCTGTGATGACGATTCCTCATTGATCACTGCAACATCAGCGTTTCCTGGTCCCATGATCTGTCCACCTGCGATTTTTTGTTTGTGGAGCTATCTCAAATCAAGCGTTTTCACATCTTGACCAATAAATGTGGTTGAATCATAACAGACAATTCGAAATGAAATAAACGATTTCCCAGCTGAAATGCTGCAGCAATCGTTCAGGAATCTCAACACAGATTTCAATAGTGTATTTGTGCAGGAGGAAGACATCTTGAAGGAGTAATTGTCAAAAAGTGATTGATCTTATTAATGATATCTCAAATAGCAAGTCTTGAACTTTACATTAGTTTGGATAAAATCATTTTTGCCCTTCCCACTAATGTTTTATGGCGTTTCTAAAAGTTCCCGTTATTCTGTGTCACTCTGTATAATTTTATAAATTTAATAATATTAGTTGATGTGTGTATTAATTACAAAGAATTTTTCTCTCATGCACTTTCAAACTCCTGATATATCCTAAAACATAACGAAGGAGTGAATCTATTTCGTTGGCCAACGAACTTGTATAGAATAAAACAATCTTATAAGGTATCAGTTCTCTCTAGTACTGTAAAAATATTAAAATATGATGTGTTGATAATTTGAAATTTAAACCCACAACGACTCTAATCATCAGTATGATCTCGTTACGCTCGTTCACATAATAGACGTTTGAGAATCCTGAAAGTTTGAGTTAGTTTCTAAAAGAGACAGTTGATGCTGGAGAAAGAGAGGTTCAAAATAATGTACTATTGTCAAAAACTTTCCTTGAATACTTCAACTTCAACACTTATCTGCCTTTGAAACTTATCCATGAAACTTTCTGCAGTGTTCATGCAGTGTTCAAGAATGATATCCAATTAATGAGATGCATTTCTTATCAATATGTGATAAGGTTTTTATTTGCTCATTTGAATAATTCAAAACTATGTTCTAAATCTAGTTGGTCGTGCTCACACTTGAAGTTGGATTTGGTCTCTGTTGTTCGTTATCGTTGAACTGTTTAAAGGAAGTTTCAAGGTTTATTAAGTCTTGAAATTCACTTGAGGTATTCTCTTCCTCGTTTCAAACTCAGCGGACTGTGGATAGTGATAAGTAATTTTCTCGAGTTGCAGTTTCTGATTGAAACATTGATGTAATGCAACTTCATTATTCATTGTATTGTGGAATTAAACTTATTGTTTCCCACAATTTTCATAGCTCAAACGAAAAGTGCCAGGATTGTGATCCGTTTAGAATAATAGTATTTATCAGGTTTATCAGAGATTGACAATGGTGTAATAACCGAAACCGGTCTTTCTAATTATCAATAAATCAGTGGTTTTTTGACAATTTCTTAGTCTTTTTCATTCAATAATAGTATTTAGTTTTCATAGTATAATAGTCATAATTTAATATAATAGACATCGATACAGATAGAGATAGAGACTATAGTGAGGTCCACGTTATAATGGCAGTGGAGAAAGATAGCAGAACAACGTTGCCTATCCTATGTCTTGTCAATGCCTTCTAGAGACGGTAGCCGATACAGGCTTATTGTTGTAATATTAACTGTTCATTCTCGTTTAAAATAATCAATTATATTTTATTAAACATGAAATTATATTTTTCAATAATTCCATTATGAGTTTTTATAATTAAGATGAAATGTTTTGTTAATTAATTATCAAGTCTACATTGTTGAAAGACGATCTAGCAACAGAGTGAATCAAGAAAGAGAGAGCGCCATCCGCTATGTTGAATGATAGACAAGGATAGCAATACCATTGCTTATCGAACACTGGCATTATAACGTGGACCTCACTATAGTATTCATTAAATGACCGAACGAAGTGAGGTCTAACATTCAAGTCTTTGTTTGGCATTCCTCGTAATGTTTAATTGTTATATGTTGCGCATTTACGGCGAAACGCGGTAATAGTTTTTCATGAAATTTGACATGTTCCTTTTTAAATTGCGCGTCGACGTATATACAAGGTTTTTTGGAAATTTTGCATTTCAAGGATAATATAAAAGGAAAAAGGAGCCTCCTTCATACGCCAATATTAGAGTAAAAATCAGACTATAGAATTATTAATCATAAATCAGCTGAAAAGTGATTACACAGATGTGTGGAGAAGCCAGTCTATTGCTGTATTTCCATAATAGCCCAGTCAATGAACGTCCAAAAAAGCAGTTCGATCCGAAAATTAAATAAAAGCTGAATTTCCCACCATCAATAGAACCCTCCCAGAGGGTCATTCTCCCAAAAGTCCCAAGAAATCCCCTTGGAGCTTTCCGCCCCAGCCCCCTAAAACATGAAAAATGCAGGTAAACACGGAAAATCAATTATATCTGTAACCATTGATCGGACACAGTTCTATTATATGTCATTCGATTTGTTACATTATGGACTACAATAATAGTTATATTCATTTTTTCAATAAAATTAACAGTTTTCTTGATAAAATAATATATATGTAAAAATTTAGGGGGTTTGCGATTTGATTTTTTTGTTTCTTCGATTAACTTCAAAGCAAGTAGTTTTAAAGAAAAATGAGCCAGATAATTAATGTAGCCACTCTCATTGCAAATTCGTTGATGTATAATGTTTTGTATTTGCGATTCGATTTGACGCCGTGGAAGGGGAATCAGTCGACGCGGAACGGCGCGGCTGACTCTCTTAGCCATAGTAAACAGCAAACTGGAAATCATTATCTCTGTAACCATTATTCAGAAAAAAATCTATTATATGTCATTCGATTCGTTAAATTAAGGACTACAATATTAGTCAGATTCATTTCCTCAATAAATCGAACAGTTTTCTTGATAAAATAATATATATGTAAAAATTTAGGGGTTTTCGATTTCATTTTTGTTTTCTCCGATTAACTTCGAAGCAAATAATCTAAAGGAAATTAGACAAATAATAATGTAGCCAAATTCATTGCGAATCAATTGATATTTATTGTTATTTATTGCGATTTGATTTGATGCTGTGGAAGGGGAAACAGTCGACGCGGTACGGCGTGGCTGACTCTTCACCATTGTATACAGTAAAATACAGTAGTAGGCCTACGGTACTGCTTTCTAAGTTGCATCTTATTCACACTATGGCGCTCGAAACAATCAATTTTGTCTATTGTTTTGACATGCGATGAAACTAATTTTTCACATTTTTATTCTCTAAATTCTCTAAAATCATTTTGTTGTTATATATGTGCTAAATCATGCATCTATGACAGACAAAGATATTTTTTGCAACCGATAAAATAAATAGTCATACTATTACATAATATAATACATATTTAAAATATGTGTGTATGATCATAATTCTATGCTAGAATTTATCATAGGTTATGAATGTCAAAAACTGAGATAAATCATAGATTACAATAGTGTTAACAGTGGCAATTTCCTGAAAAATCATAGCGTGCAGTGTTTGCTGTTTTCTACTGTTAATATTCACATTTTCACAATGTTTCACATTTAACCACGAAGTACCCTACCGTATAAGATTAATAATTGAAAGATGATTCATCATCTTCTATTATTTGTTAACATATCGATTTTTCACCTCCACTCGCATCTTGTCATTCATTACACAAGGTTGGCAGAAGCTTTTCTTTGTGTCGATTAATGTTGATTGAAATTAATTTTGATTAGGGCACCAAAAGAATAGATCATTTTCTATTTGAAGCATTCAAATTAAATCTATTGAACATGATTTTTTATGACTTAGCATTCACAGATTAAGTTGGGTGAAGCTATTTGAAAAATGTACCTGATTATCAATTTCATGGTTTTATACCATTCTAGTTCATTGTGATCATTGAAGGGTTGAAGTGATGAGTTAGTTCAAGTGAATTCTAGTACACAAGTATATTGTGCTTATAATGGGATCTTCTTTATTTTCTATTGATGTTTTGCTCCAGTAGAGAAAATTTTAAATGTTGGTTTTACATTTTATAAGCTTTATAAATAATATAAATTAACGGTAATATAAATTTGATAAGTCCAGTATTAAATTAATCGATGTTGATTTCATTGTATCGCTTTGTATCAATGTTACTTGCACTGTTTGCAATTCATCACTATTTTCTCAAGAATTAGTTTTTATGAATTCAAATGCTATTTGGATGGCGTTCACATTCCACTGGTTTTTTACAATAATTGTACGTTGAAGAGTAATTCAATCCATTTGGAAGTAAAAGGGAATCACAGTGCGATTGAACAGTGGATAGTAACTTTGAAATTCAATTGCTCAATTCATTTCGGCTTGATACTATCATTTGTAATTATAGTTGATCAGAAATATGCATTGTATTAATGTTTATATTTCAGTTTGACTAATCTTCTATGACAGTCTCGCTTTCATTCATAAACATGATAATCCTAAATACGTTGATTACCTTCTGAGTAGATTTTTGCCCACACCTGTCTCTATCAGAGTTCCCAGTGTCGCTCTGGGCCGGCTAAACTCAGTCGGCGACTGGGGAGGGCCGCGGCAGGGGACGGGAGTCTCGGTGGGGCGTCCGTCAACCACCCTCGCTCGGGTTGGGGGTTGAAACAGGGCTTGGAGTGCTTTGGAGGAATGTTTCCATCTTTTAGGAAAGAGGGGCCGTGCTTCGCACTGCCAAACAGGGTTGGTCGCGGAAAGAAGGGAACAGGAACCTTGCAGTGTTAGTCGTGAGTAAAGGGCTTCGTGTCGGGACTGAGTCCTAGTCCTCGGCACCGGGTGTCTTCCGGGGTCCGGGTTTGCGGGGCTGGTAAAGGCTTTCCCTGGCCTCCCAGAGGTCCTCTTGTGATCCCGCACTGGACCGGTGCGCTGCGGCGGCCAGCACTCTGGACTTTCCTAAGTCCTCCTGGCCGGGCACTAGCTGCCTCCCGGGGTCCGGATCGGCCGCGGAGTTGCGGGAAGGGCTTTTCCTAGCCTTCCTAGACGTCCTCTTGCGATCCCGCACTGGACCGGTGCGCGCTGCGGCGGCCAGCACTCTGGACTTTCCTAAGTCCTACTGGCCGGGCACTAGCTGTCCTCCTGGGGTCCGGATCGACCGCGGAGTGCGGGAAAGGCTTTTCCTGGCCTTCCTAGACGTCCTCTTGCGATCCCGCACTGGACCAGCACGCTGCGGCGGCCAGCATCTGGACTTCCTAAGTCCTACTGGCCGGGCACTAGCTGTCCTCCTGGGGTCCGGATCGTCCGCGGAGTTGCGGGAAAGGCTTTTCCTGGCCTTCCTAGACGTCCTCTTGCGATCCCGCACTGGACCAGCACGCTGCGGCGGCCAGCACTCTGGACTTTCCTAAGTCCTACTGGCCGGGCACTAGCTGTCCTCCTGGGGTCCGGATCGTCCGCGGAGTTGTGGGAAAGGCTTTTCCTGGCCTTCCTAGACGTCCTCTTCCGATCCCGCACTGGACCAGCACGCTGCGGCGGCCAGCACTCTGGACTTTCCTAAGTCCTACTGGCCGGGCACTAGCTGTCCTCCTGGGGTCCGGATCGTCCGCGGAGTTGCGGGAAAGGCTTTTCCTGGCCTTCCTAGACGTCTTTTGCGATCCCGCACTGGACCAGCACGCTGCGGCGGCCAGCACTCGGACTTTCCTAAGTCCTACTGGCGGGCACTAGCTGTCCTCCCGGGGTCTGGATCGTCCGCGGAGTTGCGGGAAAGGCTTTTCCTGGCCTTCCTAGACGTCCTCTTGCGATCCCGCACTGGACCAGCACGCTGCGGCGGCCAGCACTCTGGACTTTCCTAAGTCCTACTGGCCGGGCACTAGCTGTCCTCCTGGGGTCCGGATCGTCCGCGGAGTTGCGGGAAAGGTCTTTCCTGACCTTCCTGGATGTCCTATCTCGCCTCGATGCCCACTGGTGGCCTACTAATGGGGAGTCAGGTTTCGACCAAACCTGACGTGTTGTCGTTGGTCGAAACTGGCAACCCGTCGTCCAAACAGGTTAAGTGTCGTTTTACACTCGCCCCAAAGAGTGTAGAGCAGTGGAGTTCACTGTGTGAGAGGCTAATCAACTTTAGCCTCGACACAACTCCCGGTCGTAGAAGAAATCGGAGTTCGTAGTACGGGTGTACTGTGACGTTGCTAGCTGCTCGCTGCTTCCTTCTCACCTCTCTCGACCGCTCGACTTGGCTCCGAACCCGACTGCCTCTTGCTGGCCTTTCTCGAGCCTCCCTCAGTGACCGAGAGGGAGGAGAGAGAGGATGCGCAGCAACGCTGAGCGGTAGGCCAGTGGCTGGCTTGAACGTTGACCCCTCAGATTCTATGATAGATAGCCGAGCGTCGAATAAATGAGCCCTAAATTCAATGCCTTTCTTAGTTACGATATACATCGTGACACATGTTCCTACTAAGGGAAGGGGGGGGAAAAGAGAGGGGGAGGAGAGGGGGGGGTGAGGATGGAAGGGGTAAACGGCAGACAGAAGGTCCCAAATGCTGAGTACATTCTGCCGCCTCTCCGCCGGTCAACATAGACCGAACATAAACTGGGCGCCAGGTTGGTTCCTCGCCAACCGGTGGTGATGCATCGGCACCATCCGAAGAAATGAGCAAGCTACCCGGCCAGATCCTAGGCCTAGCTTCAGAGAAGATCTTGAAGATCTGCGCCGTGCTTTCGCACTGCGTTGAGACGCCGTGTTCGCACACTGCAAGAGACCGCCGTGTTTGCACACTGCAAGTGGCCGCCGTGCTTCCGCACTGCGATGGGGGACGCCGTGCTTTCGCACTGCAAGAAACGCCGTGCTTTCGCACTGCAAAGGACCGCCGTGCTTTCGCACTGCAATGGGGGACGCCGTGTTTGCACACTGCAAGAGGCCGCCGTGCTTCCGCATTGCGATGGGGGACGCCGTGCTTTCGCACTGCAAGAAACGCCGTGCTTTCGCACTGCAAAGGACCGCCGTGCTTCCGCACTGCAATGGGGGACGCCGTGTTTGCACACTGCAAAAGGCCGCCGTGCTTCCGCACTGCGATGGGGGCCCGTGCTTTCGCACTGCAAGAGACGCCGTGCTTTCGCACTGCAAAAGACCGCCGTGCTTCCGCACTGCAATGGGGGACGCCGTGTTTGCACACTGCAAGAGGCCGCCGTGCTTCCGCACTGCGAGGGGGGACGCCGTGCTTTCGCACTGCAAGAAACGCCGTGCTTTCGCACTGCAAAAATAAGGACGCGGTGCTTTCGCACTGCAAAAGGAATGCCGTGCTTTCGCACTGCCGGGGCGCCGTGCTTCCGCACTGCCAGGAACACCATGCTTTCGCATCGCGAAAAGGACGCCGTGCTCCCGCACTGCAGAGTTGCCGTGTTTTCACACTGCCGAGGACGCCGTGCTTCCGCACTGCAGATGAGAGCGCCGTGCTCTCGCACTGCCAGGAAGGGCGGGTAACACAAAAAAAAAAAAACGAGGTGAACACACCTCAGACAGGTTCTGAGAACCTAAGTAGCATTGCAAGGGAAACGCCGTGCTCCGCACTGCAAAGAGTCGCCGTGCTCTCGCACTGCAAAAATAAGGACGCGGTGCTTCGCACTGCCGAGTCGCCGTGCTTCCGCACTGCCCAGGACGCCGTGCTTCCGCACTGCAGGTGAGAGCGCCGTGCTTTCGCACTGCCGGGGAGCGCCGTGTCACACTTGCAGGACACTGCCGGGAAGTGTCGTGCTTCGCACTGTACATAAATGGACGCGTGCTTTCGCACTGCCGAGTCGCCGTGTTTTCACACTGCAGAAGGACGCCGTGCTGTCGCACTGCAGGTAAGAGCGCCGTGCTCTCGCACTGCCAGGAGGGACACACAGGGTACACAAAACAACACAAAAAAAACAGAAACACAAAAACACAGAAACACAAAAACACAGAAACACACAAACACAGAAACAAATCGCCGGGCTTTCGCCCTGCGGGCCGTGCTTGCGCACTGCGTGCCGTGTTTTCACACTGCCGCGGTGTCCCACACCGCGAAGGTGTGTGCGTCGCGTAATGACAATCAGACACTCACTGACCGATGTGTCATGCTTGCGCACGACGTTCGGACGAGCTCGCAACTGGCTGCCGTGTTCCCACACTGCTTGGTCAAGCTCGTGCACTACTTGCCGGGCTTTCGCCCTGCGGGCCGGGCTTTCGCCCTGCATGCCGTGCTTGCGCACTGCGATGGGGGACGGTGCTTTCGCACTGCAAGAAGCGCCGTGCTTTCGCACTGCAAAAATAAGGACGCGGTGCTTTCGCACTGCCAAAGGAAAGCCGTGCTTTCGCACTGCCCGGAGCGCCGTGCTTCCGCACTGCCAGGAACGCTATGCTCCGCATCGCGAAAAGGACGCCGTGCTCCCGCACTGCAGAGTTGCCGTGTTTCCACACTGCCGGGGACGCCGTGCTTCCGCACTGCAGATGAGAGTCGCGGTGCTCTCGCACTGCCAGGAAGGGCGGGTAACACAAAAAACGAGGGTACCAACACCTCAGACAGGTTCTGAGAACCTAAATAACATTGCAAGGGAAACGCCGTGCTTCCGCACTGCAATGAGTCGCCGTGCTCTCGCACTGCAAAAATAAGGACGCGGTGCTTGCGCACTGCAAAAGGAACGCCGTGCTTTCGCACTGCCCGGGGCGCCGTGTTTCCACACTGCCAGGAACACCATGCTTTCGCATCGCGAAAAGGACGCCGTGCTCCCGCACTGCAGAGTTGCCGTGTTTCCACACTGCCGAGGACGCCGTGCTTCCGCACTGCAGATGAGAATCGCGGTGCTCTCGCACTGCCAGGAGGGGCGGGTAAAACAAAAAACGAGGTGAACAACACCTCAGACAGGTTCTGAGAACCTAAATAACATTGCAAGGGAAACGCCGTGCTTCCGCACTGCAATGAGTCGCCGTGCTCTCGCACTGCAAAAATAAGGACGCGGTGCTTGCGCACTGCAAAAGGAATGCCGTGCTTTCGCACTGCCCGGGGCGCCGGTTTCCACACTGCCAGGAACGCTATGCTTTCGCATCGCGAAAAAGGACGCCGTGCTCCGCACTGCAGAGTTGCCGTGTTTCCACACTGCCGAGGACGCCGTGCTTCCGCACTGCAGATGAGAATCGCGGTGCTCTCGCACTGCCAGGAGGGCGGGTGGTAAACACAAAAAACGAGGGTAACAACACTCAGACAGGTTCTGAGAACCTAAATAACATGCAAGGGAAACGCCGTGCTTCCGCACTGCAATGAGTCGCCGTGCTCTCGCACTGCAAAAATAAGGACGCGGTGCTTGCGCACTGCAAAAGGAACGCCGTGCTTTCGCACTGCCCGGGGCGCCGTGTTCCACACTGCCAGGAACACCATGCTTTCGCATCGCGAAAAGGACGCCGTGCTCCCGCACTGCAGAGTTGCCGTGTTTCCACACTGCCGAGGACGCCGTGCTTCCGCAATGCAGATGAGAATCGCGGTGCTCTCGCACTGCCAGAGGGGCGGGTAACACAAAAAACGAGGTGAACACACCTCAGACAGGTTGAGAACCTAAATAACATTGCAAGGGAAACGCCGTGCTTCCGCACTGCAATGAGTCGCCGTGCTCTCGCACTGCAAAAATAAGGACGCGGTGCTTGCGCACTGCAAAAGGAACGCCGTGCTTTCGCACTGCCGGGGCGCCGTGTTTCCACACTGCCAGGAACGCTATGCTTTCGCATCGCGAAAAGGACGCCGTGCTCCCGCACTGCAGAGTTGCCGTGTTTCCACACTGCCGAGGACGCCGTGCTCCGCACTGCAGATGAGAATCGCGGTGCTCTCGCACTGCCAGAGGGGCGGGTAACACAAAAAACGAGGTGAACACACCTCAGACAGGTTCTGGGAACCCAAATAACATTGCAAGGGAAACGCCGTGCTTCCGCACTGCAATGAGTCGCCATGCTTGCGCACTGCATGTGCCGGGCTTTCGCCCTGCATGGCCGTGTTTTCACACTGCCTGCTTCGCCGTGCTTGCGCACTGCATGTGCCGGGCTTTCGCCCTGCATGGCCGGTTTTCACACTGCCTTACTTCGCCGTGCTTGCGCACGCATGTGCCGGGCTTTCGCCCTGCATGGCCGTGTTTTCACACTGCTTGCTTCGCCGTGCTTGCGCACTGCATGTGCCGGGCTTTCGCCCTGCATGGCCGTGTTTTCACACTGCCTTGCTTCGCCGTGCTTGCGCACTGCATGGCCGGGCTTTCGCCCTGCATGGCCGTGTTTTCACACTGCTTGCTTCGCCGTGCTTGCGCACTGCATGTGCCGGGCTTTCGCCCTGCATGGCCGTGTTTTCACACTGCCTTGCTTCGCCGTGCTGCGCACTGCATGTGCCGGGCTTTCGCCCTGCATGGCCGTGTTTTCACACTGCCTTGCTTCGCGTGCTTGCGCACTGCATGTGCCGGGCTTTCGCCCTGCATGGCCGTGTTTTCACACTGCCTTGCTTCGCCGTGCTTGCGCACTGCATGTGCCGGGCTTTCGCCCTGCATGGCCGTGTTTTCACACTGCCTTGCTTCGCCGTGCTTGCGCACTGCATGTGCCGGGCTTTCGCCCTGCATGGCCGTGTTTTCACACTGCCTTGCTTCGCCGTGCTTGCGCACTGCATGGCCGGGCTTTCGCCCTGCATGGCCGTGTTTTCACATGCTTGCTTCGCCGTGCTTGCGCACTGCATGTGCCGGGCTTTCGCCCTGCATGGCCGTGTTTTCACACTGCCTTGCTTCGCCGTGCTGCGCACTGCATGTGCCGGGCTTTCGCCCTGCATGGCCGTGTTTTCACACTGCCTTGCTTCGCGTGCTTGCGCACTGCATGTGCCGGGCTTTCGCCCTGCATGGCCGTGTTTTCACACTGCCTTGCTTCGCCGTGCTTGCGCACTGCATGTGCCGGGCTTTCGCCCTGCATGGCCGTGTTTTCACACTGCCTTGCTTCGCCGTGCTTGCGCACTGCATGTGCCGGGCTTTCGCCCTGCATGGCCGTGTTTTCACACTGCCTTGCTTCGCCGTGCTTGCGCACTGCATGTGCCGGGCTTTCGCCCTGCATGGCCGTGTTTTCACACTGCCTTGCTTCGCCGTGCTTGCGCACTGCATGTGCCGGGCTTTCGCCTGCATGGCCGTGTTTTCACACTGCCTGCTTCGCCGTGCTTGCGCACTGCATGTGCCGGGCTTCGCCCTGCGTGGCCGTGTTTTCACCTGCCTTGCTTCGCCGTGCTTGCGCACTGCATGTTCGGGCTTTCCGCCTGTTGGCCGGTTTTCACACTGCCTTGCTTCGAAGTGCTTGCGCACTGCATGTGCCGGGCTTTCGCACTGCATGGCCGTGTTTTCACACTGCCTTGCTTCGCCGTGCTTGCGCACTGCATGTGCCGGGCTTTCGCCCTGCATGGCCGTGTTTTCACACTGCCTTGCTTCCAGCATCAGACAGCTGAGATACAGCTCCAATAATCCCAGGAGCTCGTCGAGGAAGTAGACTCAAGTTGCAGTCCCCATCCTCAAGAAGAAACGTGATACACAACAATGTACACTTCACAGGAGCAGAAGTTGATAGAGGTGAATTGGAGTCCAGGAAAATCACCAAGTGTCAGAGTGATGGATATTCAGTTAGTTCAGTGTATCAGCAATTATTGTTCACAATAAAATATGAGAGATGATAATATGATGAGGATACTGAATTATATGGTTGACATGAAGCCACTAGTTGTGATGTTACACCACATATTTCGATTTTATATCACAATAATAAAATCGGAACTATAAATTCCAACTCAATATTCCACTTCTCACTGTTCATTTCAATAATGAAATCAATCACATGATTTACTTATGCAAAGTAACCATCCATTGGATATAAATGACAGTGTGTTATTAAACAGACAAAATCTGCTAATTAATTCACAATCAGTGAACATTTATTGCTCAATCTCTCTTTCTCACTTCAAGACTTATTTCACCCCGGAATAAATCTTAATTTACTTTTTTTTCAAAGTAATTATTCACACAAGGCGTGTATAATGACACAACAGCTGTTAATAAATTCATACTCTGGAAATATTGATTTTCCGAAAAATAATCACAACAATCAGCACAAATAGTAATAATTGAATGAATTAATGCACCGTCAATAATAACTCATGATGGTAGGCTGAGTAAGAATTAGATTCACTCTCGAGACGTGATCTAATTCCAAACTAACAATAGCACGATCTCACACAGACTGAATCAATAGCAGTAGAATATCTGGAAAAACTAGAATTCACATGAATTCTATTTTAAATTGTTATTGAAAAGGAGAAGTAATTCTCTACAGACTAGAAGCTTGGCGATAGCAGTTAGCCAGTTGAGATAATGTTTATTTATCTGTACAGCACAGCTCAAATAACTTTTCCATCCAACATAGAATTAATTCCAATCGAAATAATAATTTTTATTCCAATTTAGTAAGTCCTCCCCGACTTATTTTCAAGTAAATATTAGAAATTGAATCATAATCTGAAGCTAATAACCCCCG
>NW_024092613.1:0-14000 GCF_014356525.2 Nilaparvata lugens | reverse complement strand
GCTTGGAAACCATTCTTATCAACTCTCCTTCTCACTTCATCTAATGGAAGAGATTTAATTTGATCTTACTGTTATTATTTGTGGTAAGTTTTTAAAGGAGCAGTCATAAGAAGCTTCACAATAGTTCTGCATCACCAAAATCAGAGTTGAAGCAAAATTAGATGAAGTTGCACTGATGTAAAGATGTTGTGAAAGCAGCGGTATGATTGTAGAAAGCAGATACCCATATTTGCAGATAGCAATATAGATGAAATTTTAATGATAGTACTTGAGCAAAGTGCATAATTACATTGAAGTGAAACAAAAAATCAGTGGTTCTGTTGATACACATGAGATGCAGTAACAAGAAAGATTTTCATCTCAAGAGATGTTCAATCAAATAGGAGAAATGTAAAAGTTCAAATAAAATCCGTATATTGTTAAATGTAGAGAAAATACAAATGATTGAAAATCACATATCAATCATAATATTCTAGAGGGACATCAAACTCTCCATTCATGGAGAGTGAGCATGAGGAGAAAAGAATAATATTATTGATATGACAGTGAATGACTACTTATTTAGAGATAAGGCAGAATTAGAGATAACACAGTTTGAGAAAGTACTAAAAGGCGATTGTTAAAAATGAAAAGCAAGTAACAAATTTGAGTAACAAATTAAGACTGGTAGTAATATTATGGAAGTAGATTCAGCTCCATTCATGGAGAGTGAGCATGAGGAGAAAAGAATAATATTATTGATATGACAGTGAATGACTACTTATTTAGAGATAAGGCAGAATTAGAGATAACACAGTTTGAGAAAGTACTAAAAGGCGATTGTTAAAAATGAAAAGCAAGTAACAAATTTGAGTAACAAATTAAGACTGGTAGTAATATTATGGAAGTAGATTCAGATAGAACTTTTTTCTATCAAAGGAAAAATGAAAGCTATTGATTATAGTTATATTTGAGTAATTAAGCAAGTAGGTATTTAGATAAGTGTAAGACAACCTTGATGTATCCAAGTCAAATGAACGTCATGATTCAGATTAAGTTGCACAAGTGGCTATTGTTGAGAGATGCATATAAGCTACAACTAGTTTTTTGAAAGCCACAGAGACATTCGGGGAACAGCAACTAGCAGAATTTGAAAATACAAATTTGAGAGAGAAACTTGAGTGTATTTGACTTGTGATTACAATCCCTTACACTGTCGAAGCCAAAAGATACTACTTCCAAGTCAAATGAACGTTGTGATTCAGATTAAGTTGGTGAAAGCACAAGTGGCTATTGTTGAGAGAAGCAAAGCGATTATCTAATTTCATGTGAGATGCATATCTAGCTAGAACTAGTTTTTTGAAAGCCACAGAGACAATCGGGGAACAGCAACTAGCAGAATTTGAAAATACAAATTTGAGAGAGAGAAACTTGAGTGACTTGTAATCACAATCCTTACACTTGGGAGATTTGTCTATCAAGAGGAATAATTTGTGTCAAATGCTATAAGGAACATAGATTCTCTATCAATTGTTTTTCTGTCACAAGCAAGGAAAACCTTTTATGGAATACTGTAATAACACCGCAATGCTGGAAAATTAAGATTACAATATGATGAAAGTAAGATTCAAGCAATCTTTTTGGTACGAATTTTTTTTTGTTGTTAGCATCCTTTGTTAAACAATAAATATGTCTAGAGATTTGGTTAGTTATGAGTTAGTTCTATGTCTTGTTAGATGTACACTTTCAACATGAATTAGATTACAGTTAAGTACTCCAGATAAGTATGAATAGCTTTTTCATCTCACTACTCTTATCCCACAAAGTTAGAGTGAAAAAACACTATAAGCTCATTGGCTTTAGCTGTTGTGCAATATTCTCACTCACAGTGTTGGATAACTTCTTCATTTTGGAGGAAAGTGTGATATTTCATAGTTTCTCAAGAAAGACTTTGAGAAGAATAGATTTATAAAATTAGAACCAAGCTTGGTGAAAAAGATTCATGCATGGGTGAAAGAGATACTGATGTAATAGTCAAGTGACTTATTTAGAAAATAGTATTGCCAACACTTTGAACTTACACCTCATGAAAACAAAAGCATATAGTTTTGACAAACAAACAGCAACTTTATTTTCTAAAATTGAATTTGAACTATGCGATACTTTGCTTGATGCTGACACGGGTTAGAATCATTGTTGCAAATCCATATCAACGTCTACTGCGTTTTTCTCGAGGTTAATTCCACATTCCACTGCTCTCACGCTTACATTATGTGTTAGAGCACGCACACAAAATTATCAGAATCTCAAACTTTAGTAGCTTTCAGTTTTTGATATAACTCCTCCAAAAAACTTGTTACATGCACTGTACCTCTAAGATGATAAAGTCAGTTGACTTGTCACTCTATAAGCTGATGCGTTTGAATTCAGTGTATACTGAAAAACAGAACACCACTCTCTCCTTGTTTTCAACTGTTATTTATTCTACACTTGTCGTTTTCACTCAGCTAACAAATAATATTAGTTGAATGACATTATGGAAGAGGAACTTTGGGTTATCAGAATCTCAAACTTTAGTAGCTTTCAGTTTTTGATATAACTCCTCCAAAAAACTTGTTACATGCACTGTACCTCTAAGATGATAAAGTCAGTTGACTTGTCACTCTATAAGCTGATGCGTTTGAATTCAGTGTATACTGAAAAACAGAACACCACTCTCTCCTTGTTTTTAACTGTTATTTATTCTACACTTGTCGTTTTCACTCAGCTAACAAATAATATTAGTTGAATGACATATAACCTATAGGAAAATTTCAATGCAAAACCTGCAGATTACCGAATCTTGAATGATTTTGCTTCTTCCTTTTAGGAAAACTATACATTTATGTTGACTCAGTGCAATCTGTGCAACCTTGAATATGCAAGTATATTATCTGAAAGATTACAGAAACATGATGCATAACAAATAGACAGAAAACTTTTCTGTGTAATTACAAATATTACTCACAGTCTATACTCCAAAATCCACTCAACTGAAGATCTAAAACTGAGTTTTTTTCATCATGATAACATGAGAAGTAGAGTTAGAGTGGAGGATAAGGAGGAGGAGGAAGAGGAGGAGGAGGAGAGGAGGAGGAGGAGGAGGAGGAGGAGGAGGAGGAGGAGGAGGAGGAGGAGGAGGAGGAGGAGGAGAAGGAGGTGGAGGAGGACACAGCAAATCAAAGGTTAGTTATTTGATGAAACTATTTGATAAATTATACTAATAGATCTGTTCACATTACAAGAGTTGGAAATTACTGATTCAGTTAATAGTTATTACTTGCATATTAACTTGTTGAATCACTGTTTGATTCTGTAATATGAAAGCAAGAAATAATAATACTCACTTTGAGATTCCATGTACTGGTAAAAAACAACAAGAAACTCTCTCATATGACTGAGAGACAACCTTGGAGGTTATGCTCTAATTATTCTCTCAGTCATATCTTACTTCAGACAGCTTCAGCATCATGAATCTCTAAGATATAAGAACCCAATTCAACTTATACTGACAGATTAAAGTGAATCAATCCCAGATATTACTTGCATATTAACTTGTTGAATCACTGTTTGATTCTGTAATATGAAAGCAAGAAATAATAATACTCACTTTGAGATTCCATGTACTGGTAAAAAACAACAAGAAACTCTCTCATATGACTGAGAGACAACCTTGGAGGTTATGCTCCAATTATTCTCTCAGTCATATCTTACTTCAGACAGCTTCAGCATCATGAATCTCTAAGATATAAGAACCCAATTCAACTTATACTGACAGATTAAAGTGAATCAATCCCAGACTAGTATAGATAAGAAACTCTTTTGTAGATGTGCTAAAACCCTATTACTCTTCAAGTTTCTCATTCTAGAGTTAGTTGCAAGCATGTTTTCAAATATTCTTTCCAAATTCATGTTAATGCATAACAATATTAGCTACAGCTATTGACAACTGCTTTTTTCATATGCACTTCAAAAAATATTTTCTCAGTCTATATTCTGTAAATTCAAGAAATGTATTGTAAGTATATATATTGAATCAATCACCAGCTTTATTTATTTATTAGATAGAGCGAACAATACAATAGTTGGAAAAGAAAAAACAGGCTATTGCCCAAAACTTCTTCAATTTCCTGATTTTGTCACAAATCGTCCAAATATTATGTTCACTTCAATTTCAACATCAAATCTTCAATATGAAACTATGAATCAGAATAAAACAAAGAGTTTCAAATTTAGATAAATTGATAATGAAACTTCCGTTGTCACGTGGTAATTTGAAACCACCAAATATTTCTAAATGAGACAATAAAATGTAATAGAACTATAAAATTGGAAAGAAGGTTAGACCTATCTAAAGAGTAAATCAACTCAAATCAAGTATTATTAGCGATTAGGAGTAATAGCATTATCAACAACGATAAGAAAACATGTATTATTGTGATTTAATAATTATGAGAACTCATTGGTAAGATCAAAAAAAATTATAAAGCGGCATAATTATTATTGGCGGATTACAAAAATAAAAAAATAAAATAAAATGCATGAACATTGAGGTTAGAGTTACTTGTTTACGTTTTGAAAAGAATTAGTCGATCTTGGATAAATCGATAATTATCCGAACCAATACTGAATGAATCAGCTGATTATTCGATCAACCCATATGACCGGTTGAATCATATAAAATTCACTCATAAAGGATATATTATGTATACTAAAGGAAGTCGATGTGTAGAAATACAAATAGCTATTATTTCTGTATAAATATTTATTATAATCTAAAAAAGCATGATAAATCAAGAGTATAAAAAACTCATATAAAAACTAAATGTATTATCTATTAAAATCGTATGTTACGATTTATTTATGAATTCAATTTAAGATAAATACCCCATATATCTGTATAAAAAACTTCTTTTATTAAATTTTTTCTATTATAAAGCCGAGGAAGCCCTGATTCCCAAGGCAACCAATTGTATTGAGTCTATTAAATTGAGGGCCAATCAGAGAGTAGCTTATAGAATTATTCTAGGAAGAAGCAAATTTTTCTGAAAACCTTTTTCTTCTGGCTTAAGATCCCACCTCGAGAGGATGCACATGGAGTTTAGGGTCTTTTCTTATTCCTTTTAAAAATTTTTTAATGAATTATTAAGCCAAACCCTTTTTTAAATGTAATGTATGTTTGTTGAATGTTAATTGTTTGTGAACTCAGTGCTGTCAAGGAGTTCGTAATTGTAAAGATTCCCATAAAAATAGCTTTAATTCGAAAGAAACTTATAAAAATCTGGATCACACGTTAGCCCAGCAGTGACGAAAAGGAGCCTACCTAATTAATTATTGGAAATAATTAATTCAATCCACGAGAACATCCAGAACTTCAGTCAGTGAGTGATAAGTCAAACCAAATGAGCTCATTTGTCTACGTTCAGTGGGGTAATAATTAATAAAAAAGCGCTATTCCAATTAATTAGAGTTAAAATAAAAAGTCACCACGTGTTGAACAATATCACATAGTTCACAAGAACATTTTATAAATTTATTTATTATATGTAGGAAGCTTACTTCCATGCACTGCCCGAATTCATATAAAGCCCTGAGATCTCATGTTTGAATATTAATTTATTAAATATTAATTTTGTTTATTGAACAAAACATATCATATCAAACTTATAGACCGAACAGGTTTTTATTGGTAGAATTTATATTGATTGGAAGTCTAAGTACCAGTATTAAATATAATATATTTATGAATTTGAAATTCATTATTGTGAATATTAGCAAAGCCTGTGATAATTATTCAGATTTTAAAAGTAGATTATTTAAGTGAATTACAGATTTATTGAATATTTTATGCATATCTGTTTTATGGGAATATATTTTGTGTTTTATGTCAGCATACAAACTTATAGAATTTTTTATTTATCCTAGTTCATCTCGTGTTATATAGTTTGAGCTGTTTTAATATCACCAAATATTTAGCAGCATTTAAAATCATAGAATCAAATAATATTAACCTTATTCAGAGCACTCAATATTTATCATCCTTTGATGATATTCATTTCATCAGCCAGAACAAATATATTAAGAAATTATATTAATAAGGTTCCAGTTATATCATATAAGGATCCAGAGAGCTTCAAGAACTGGCGTTGTAAGTTCTAAGGAATTTTGAAAGGGTATATTGGTGAATACTTGTACTCACGACGAGCGTTTTAAGAATCAACTAGAAACAACTATAGTTGGTCCTGATTATTCTCTAGTGGTACATGGTTACTGATAATCAGTCATCAAATATTCTTTTAATTTCCTTACTGGTATTCTTCAAGAACTTCATAGAAGCAGCGGTAAGAATTATCAATACCTGGTCCTTGAACCTTATGGTGATTATTTGTATTTATAAAATTCATGTTTCTACCACTGAGCTAGAGCTGAGGTTTGAACCCAGTAATTTTGCGAGCCGGAAGGCCTTAATTTTTTGTGAATTTATTCGCAAAAGAGGGAATTTAGAGACTGCTCTTATAAATACCAGAAACATCGTATTATCTGTGAAGGAATTGCAATCTACAACTTCTCACAATAGCTTCATAACGTGGGACTCTATCATAAGAGATAACCCCCCCAGGAGCACAACTTCACACAATGGCACCCAACCAGTGGAGCATGATGAAAAGCTTACCTACTCAATCTTACTATCAATGATTAATGAAATTATTGATAAAACTGAAAGCTGCAAGAAACATAATCTGAAGTTGTTTCGACAAGATATATCTGATGATCTATTGTAAGTTTCTGGCTAAAATAATTGAGTTGCTCTTCAAATTAAAATTTTTCAAGCTGCATAAATACAGACAAACTGTATCACACGAGTTTGATAACATAATTCTCATAATAGAGAAAATTGGATGGAAATTTCCATAAAAGTTATAGTAAAAATTTTGATTTTGATCTTTGAATCTAGACATTGTATGCTGACCAGGGTTATAGGTTATTTGAGGCATTATAATACTATCGTTATTCAGGAGGATAAGACCCTAATTAAAATTTTAAGAACTATATTAGTGTAATTTGTAAGCCATATCTGTCTATGTTGATAAGCGTACCTGTAGCACTAGAAGGTCTTTTTGTAATATATGTATATGACACTTGAAACTTCAACACAACACAATTTTATCCAGAATAGGCACTATCACTGAATCCATTTTAATATTCCTGAGACTTGGCAACACACTTGGCTATTTACTCGAAGTTTTCCATAATAACGTCACCATGAACCAGTCGCCGGCTAACTCGCAAATTTCCTACTTCAGCGAACATCCCCAAAACTATGTAGCCACGACACCGGCAAATCAACAGCCCCAGGACGATGCAGCGGAGACCCCACGAGAGAGAGAGGGAGGCAGCATATGCTCCATCAGTTTCGACCCGCAAAACTTAGCCCAATTGTCTTCTACGAAGATTGATAACGTCGTCGATGCGAGTAAGTCCGATGAGAGTCCGGATGAGGGAGTGAGGGCGTCCAACCCGGTACCGGCGTCTCCGCAGATCGCTCCAAGCGTCGCCGAAGGAACGGAGAATGCCGCTACCCAATCGCCATCCGATATCGCCAGTCAACCGCCATCCGCCACCAACCTGGAAAAACGCAATACAACATTAGACTCTTCAGTCGGTTACATTACCAATCTTATGGCAAATGATTCTACAAACGAACTCAAACTCATGCTCAGTCAAATCTTAGCAAGACAGGACAATGAAGCGAAGGCAAACCGGGAAGCTATGCAGAAAAATAGTGAAACTATCACTGAAAATATTACCAAGACTGTACAAGAAGGTATTAAAACCATGGATGCAAAATTTTCTAGCTTCAGGGAGGAAGTGAGAAATATAATAGATACAAAAATAGATACTCAATCTGCAGTTATCAAAAAGCTAGAAACTCGTCTAGATGATGTCACCTGTCAAATAAATGAACGGTTGGATGACGTACCAAAGGAAGTTGAAAAACAGGTGGACGTATTGGGTAAGGAGCTGGGCACCGCTATCATGGGAACGGTCATGGGAAAGGTGTTAGAAAATAAGGGCGAGATAGAGTCGAAAGTGGAGGAAAATAATAAGAAAATAATAGAAATAGTCAAGGAACAAAGTAACGTGCAGGCATGTATGGCAAATTTAGCGGAGGAGGGGGCAAAATCAAGTGAGAGATACGGCATGTTGGAGAATGCTATAGGCGGACAGCAGTTGAAGCTAACCGGATTGTATGATGAAGTGAATAAAAACAAGAAAATTATGAATGATAAATGGATCGCAAGTGAAGAACGAGTCTCCAGAATAGAGACACGTATGGAAAATATCCCAGTCAGTCGAGTGCAGTATACACCGAATGAAGCAGTAAACGGCACTCAACTTTTCAAAATCTTGGAAAATTTGATAATTCCTACCGTCACATGCAACCCAAACCATTTGTGGACCAAATAAGAGCCGTTCAAGAACTGACACCCACCTCTTGGTTAATGTGGCGTTTCCAATTATCCAGTCTACTACTCGGCGAGCCGCTGATGTTTTTCCAGAGCCGGATGCGAGATATCAACAGCCTGGAGGACTTCATCTCCCAGTTCCTGCAACAGTATTGGAGCAAATGTAAACAGATGGACGCATTATCAGAAATTATTTTATGCACTTATGATAGCAGAAATGGACAATCCTACACTGATTTTATAACAGATTTGATGAATAGAAACTATCAGTTAGACGAATATCTAGCTGATTCATCACTGGTCCACATATTAACAAAAAAGCTTCCTTCAATGTTCGTATGACACTGGCAGTATCTTCGATTTCCAGTTGTGAAGAACTGATAGAACATTTACATTCTATCCAATCAGCTACTTCTGAGCCAAATCATATAAATAAACAAGCAAGAAATTTTAATCAGCAAAATAGTAATTTCAAACAAAACAGTAATAATGAAAATCATATAGCAAATGCTAGAGCAAATGCGCAAAGAGCGAAGTATACTGAAAATAATAACAGAGTTCAATCATTTGATAATAATTATAGAAATAAGTTTCAATACCGAAACAGTAAACAGCATCACAAAGAGGCATATTATGATAACAGAGATCACTGGAATAGAAATAATAAACGGAAAATAACCTTCACAAAACAGGACGAAAATAAACAAAATCATAACCAAACAAATACATCTTATACAATAGCACATACAACAAGGACAACACAAAATCAACATGCAAATGACCCACCACCAGACACACAGGAGCCCATACAAGACAGCCTACCACACAAAACCGCCGCCCGCCATGCACTTAAAACGCCCTGTAAACATCAATCCCTCTTGAGCCTTATATTTCCCACTGAAGAACCATCACCGCAGGAAGAGCAACCCGCCACCGAGGAACACCAGGTTACAGTAGAGGAATTATGTAATATGGAGCCCACATGCGATGAACTCGTTTTGAACGCCACACCCGCGCATCAAAGGACCACCACCAAGCATCCGCGCACCGAGCCTACACCCGCGCATCAATCGACCACACCGAGGCATACCAAGGATGGGAAGGAAGATACCAGTGAGTACCGGGAGGACAACATGCAGGATCGGAGGAACGCCCACCGCAAGGCCCGGAGACGGAAACGCCCGAGGCAGACACCAGACGACCGACTGCATGACCGACTACAGGAGAAAAGAGGCATGCACCGCAAGGCCCGGAGGCGGAAAGTCAAGCGGAAGAAAAAGAAGTACCGCGCGCGACGATACCGGCCGCATGCACGTTTCAAACGCCCGAGGAGGACACCGGACCAAAACCAGGATGGAGGACCGGAGATCGACGGCATGCATCCGCGGCACATTCGCTTTAAAGCAGAAGATCAGCGATGTGACCGGCAAAATGGACATAATAAATGGAAGGAAACTGGAGCTAACGGAAGGACTAATAGGGATTCATACAGGGATAAAAACGGAACTGAAAGGAAAACTACGATTGAAACATGCATGGATGATAATAATAAAGTGGACTACGTATTGAGTTTGAGGAAGGATAAACAGCGTTTAAGAAGAGTAAAAGAAATAAGAAATAATAATAAGAGAGTGAAAGTACCTGAATATTATATGTTGAGAGATTATATTGCTAAAGAGATAATAAATGTTCTGATATATTGTATACTATTTGTTATGGCTGTGATATGGATAAAAGACTGTGTTGTGGATAGGATGAAAAATATTGTATTATTATTACTAAATGAAACTACTATTGATGAGTGGAAAGGTTATGTTGTGAGAAACACGATAAATGCATTGATTTATTTTGTGAGTATTATTATATTTATGGCTGCAATATCAATTGAGGAAAATATCATTAAAGTATTGATGAATGAGGGCGTGTCTTATGTTGAGAGAATCAGTTCTAAAATTTTCAAAGCTAATCTGAAACTCAGAACGATTAAAAATACACCAAGTAAATACTCTAGGCTAGCCAGGATAAGAGAGCTGATGGAGAACCGGTCGTCAAAACCGCCAGATTATTTACAGAATCAAAACAAAATATTTCTAATCTCAAGCCGTATTATCGGGACAATAAGCGATAAGAATATAAACAATAATATTTGGATTCATGGACCTACCTGTCAACAAATACGTACCAAACAAACACCAGGCAACACACTTATTTCGCAGACGAGTATCCACTTCGAACAACAACACCTGAAAATAAAGAAATAAAAAATTTAGAAACCATTTTTTAACACCTTTCTTATTGATGAAACAAGAGAATAAATAACTTCTAATGTTAAAAAGCCAACTTACCTTCATGTAGCAGGAAGAAACATCAAGATGGCGACAAGTGACAAGCCGAAGCCAACGTAAACCAGCTGTACACTACGAAAACCAGAGTAGTCAATGCCTAGTAAATCATCAAAGTTGATACCCCGAATAAGAAGATCAAGTGTCATATAAATGTGAATTGCATGTAGAGATATTATAGAAATATTATATTATTATTATTTATGTATAAACTATTAAGAAAATCATTAAAATTATCCGCCAAATGATCAAACCGCATAGTTACCACCAAAAGCATTAATCCCAAGTCTCAATGTATTAGAGGAATAAGAAGTTCGTGTTGATAAAACCTACCAAAGATTATCTTTAAAAATATCCATTACATGAAAACAAAGCCCAATTTCTGCAAGAGAATGAAATGAAAATGTACAAGTCACTGTTCTATGTTGAGAGAGAAAATATGTTATACTCTGCAAGTCGGAGAATTATCAGTTTGTTAGGTTGGCAATGATTTTGCACCAACATTCAAATATGCTTCTGGCCTGAGGGCAGAGCGTGGATTAGAAAAAAGATTTATATTATGTATGGAGGAGGAGATAGTTTATATTGTGTATTGTGTGTAGAAGGAGATTGGCCGATGTAAGGCGTATGTATTTGAATTGAATTTATTTATTGTTGTATATGTTGTTGAATTGTTAGGAGGTAAGATTCTCAGTAGAGTTATTAGCAGACTTTGTAACATATATGATTTCTGATCCAAAACCAACTGGATCATAAAATTTATATTATATTCTCGAATTGTCGTTTTAAATCAGAAATCAGAGGGCGTTTTGTGTCACGTGGTAATTTGAAACCACCAAATATTTCTAAATGAGCCAATAAAATGTAATAGAACTATAAAATTGGAAAGAAGGTTAGACCTATCTAAAGAGTAAATCAACTCAAATCAAGTATTATTAGCGATTAGGAGTAATAGCAATATCAACAACGATAAGAAAACATGTATTATTGTGATTTAATAATTATGAGAACTCATTGGTAAGATCAAAAAATTATAAAGCGGCATAATTATTATTGGCGGATTACAAAAATAAAAAATAAAATAAAATGCATGAACATTGAGGTTAGAGTTACTTGTTTACGTTTTGAAAAGAATTAGTCGATCTTGGATAAATCGATAATTATCCGAACCAATACTGAATGAATCAGCTGATTATTCGATCAACCCATATGACCGGTTGAATCATATAAAATTCACTCATAAAGGATATATTATGTATACTAAAGGAAGTCGATGTGTAGAAATACAAATAGCTATTATTTCTGTATAAATATTTATTATAATCTAAAAAAGCATGATAAATCAAGAGTATAAAAAACTCATATAAAAACTAAATGTATTATCTATTAAAATCGTATGTTACGATTTATTTATGAATTCAATTTAAGATAAATACCCCATATATCTGTATAAAAACTTCTTTTATTAAATTTTTTCTATTATAAAGCCGAGGAAGCCCTGATTCCCAAGGCAACCAATTGTATTGAGTCTATTAAATTGAGGGCCAATCAGAGAGTAGCTTATAGAATTATTCTAGGAAGAAGCAAATTTTTCTGAAAACCTTTTTCTTCTGGCTTAAGATCCCACCCGAGAGGATGCACATGGAGTTTAGGGTCTTTTCTTATTCCTTTTAAAAATTTTTTAACGAATTATTAAGCCAAACCCTTTTTTAAATGTAATGTATGTTTGTTGAATGTTAATTGTTTGTGAACTCAGTGCTGTCAAGGAGTTCGTAATTGTAAAGATTCCCATAAAAATAGCTTTAATTCGAAAGAAACTTATAAAAATCTGGATCACACGTTAGCCCAGCAGTGACGAAAAGGAGCCTACCTAATTAATTATTGGAAATAATTAATTCAATCCACGAGAACATCCAGAACTTCAGTCAGTGAGTGATAAGTCAAACCAAATGAGCTCATTTGTCTACGTTCAGTGGGGTAATAATTAATAAAAAAGCGCTATTCCAATTAATTAGAGTTAAAATAAAAAGTCACCACGTGTTGAACAATATCACATAGTTCACAAGAACATTTTATAAATTTATTTATTATATGTAGGAAGCTTACTTCCATGCACTGCCCGAATTCATATTAAAAGCCCTGAGATCTCATGTTTGAATATTAATTTATTAAATATTAATTTTGTTTATTGAACAAAACATATCATATCAAACTTATAGACCGAACAGGTTTTTATTGGTAGAATTTTATATTGATTGGAAGTCTAAGTACCAGTATTAAATATAATATATTTATGAATTTGAAATTCATTATTGTGAATATTAGCAAAGCCTGTGATAATTATTCAGATTTTAAAAGTAGATTATTTAAGTGAATTACAGATTTATTGAATATTTTATGCATATCTGTTTTATGGGAATATATTTTGTGTTTTATGTCAGCATACAAACTTATAGAATTTTTTATTATATCCTAACTCATCTCGTGTTATATAGTTTGAGCTGTTTTGGTACCAACAAATATTTAGCAGCATTTAAAATCATAGAATCAAATAATATTAACCTTATTCAGAGCACTCAATATTTATCATCCTTTGATGATATTCATTTCATCAGCCAGAACAAATATATTAAGAAATTATATTAATAAGGTTCCAGTTATATCATATAAGGATCCAGAGAGCTTCAAGAACTGGCGTTGTAAGTTCTAAGGAATTTTGAAAGGGTATATTGGTGAATACTTGTATTCACGACGAGCGTTTTAAGAATCAACTAGAAACAACTATAGTTGGTCCTGATTATTCTCTAGTGGTACATGGTTACTGATAATCAGTCATCAAATATTCTTTTAATTTCCTTACTGGTATTCTTCAAGAACTTCATAGAAGCAGCGGTAAGAATTATCAATACCTGGTCCTTGAACCTTATGGTGATTATTTGTATTTATAAAATTCATGTTTCTACCACTGAGCTAGAGCTGAGGTTTGAACCCAGTAATTTTGCGAGCCGGAAGGCCTTAATTTTTTGTGAATTTATTCGCAAAAGAGGGAATTTAGAGACTGCTCTTATAAATACCAGAAACATCGTATTATCTGTGAAGGAATTGCAATCTACAACTTCTCACAATAGCTTCATAACGTGGGACTCTATCATAAGAGATAACCCCCCCAGGA